>NC_086247.1:114456006-114756696 GCF_021018805.1 Prinia subflava | reverse complement strand
GTATCATGGATAAGATGCTCATTTTCAAGGCATCACTAGAGAGATATTTCAGAGGATAAACAGAGAAATAATCTTTCAGGGGAAAAATGCAGGAGCAAATAAAAACAGTTAAAGGGAGAAAAGTGCCCACTATTTCCCCAGTGAAGTCAGTTATCCTGCAAACCACATGGATACACTTGAAATAGAAAAATAAAACACTTGTGAGACTGTCATAATTTTTTTTTCTTGTAAGACTTCACCTGTAAAATAATTATTTTAGATCTGAAAGATAGTGATTTCTTTTTCCCTTGAACTTTATATTGGGAACGAGGCTGAAATTTATTTTTACCTTGAAACTGAAATTTAAATATATTAACTGAAGATTCAAGGAAAGTAAAATATTCATCCAGCATGAAATATGCTCCAAACAACCTTTTGTCCCTGAAGTTTTTTTTAGATCTGTAGTAATAAATAACATGGTTTCAGTCTTTTAAATCAGTTAACTATGATTATTAATAGCTTATTATCGATTAATAGATTATTATTATCTATTAACTAGATTATTAATCTATGGATGAAGAAATCTCCCTACCAGTTTCTAAATTATGGACTGTTTGTATGGACTGAAGAGGGCTTGCAGACTTCTTCAACCTTTTGAATTCCAAAGTGAAGGAGAACTTGAGATGTAGAATTTATGAATGTTCTCATATCTAAAATTATTCCAATTACATAAAATATATTTAGAAGTTTGGAAAAAATAATTTAATTATATGGGCTAATTCTAGAGAAAATTCTATTGTTTACAATAAAATTGGTGTCTGAAGTGAGTATTTCAAAAGTAGGCAGAGAGTATTTCAAAAGAATAATATACAAAATTCATATAAAAGTATTCATATAAATAAGAAGTCTAAACCAATGTTTAGAAAGCTGTATTTTTTGTCTGATTAACTGTAAATTAGAGCTCAATTCCACTGGAGGACTAGCTGTGCTTTCTAAAGGAGTCAGATTGGAGCCCAAGACAATAATGAAGAAAGAACTGTAATATCAGGCTTCAAAGGCCAGGAACTGCCTAGAAGTCTTTTCAGATGTGCAAAGTAGTGCATGTGTGTTCTGGTTCATTTGCAATGCATTTAATTTAAACATAGTATGATTCAATTAAATGAAATACTGTTTAGTCACTCAAGTAATGCTACTACTTACCTCCTGTGGGAGGAATTTTTGACATGATATGATCACTAAACCACACTGGAAACAGAGAGCTGAAAATGCAGTAAATAAATTACTAAAAATTATTGACAACTCCAGACTTAAAATTTAAATATTCTTCATCCAGCAACTGTAGCTAGAAGCCATAAATTAAAAGTGTTTGAAGCTTAAATTGTCTCCTGATACTTAGAACTGATCCTGTCATATCAGCCTGGATGACTCTAAGAAATGTGAAACTTGTTCTGTGGCTGCCTGTACTGTTAAATCTTGTGTGAAAAAGATTTGGAGATTCCAGTCTGAACTCTTAATGGACTTCCTCAATTTAAATCCAAAAAAATATCTTTTTTGAGATGTCTATTTTGGATGCATTGGGAGAACCCATTCTATAGAGGTTTAAGTACCTACATTTCTGAAGTTCATGTTATTTTGAGGCATCAGAAGCTAAAAAATGGCTAGTCATTTCTGAAAAGGTAGGTCTAATACTATAAGTGAGAAATTTATTTGCCATAGGAAATATATTTATACTATATCCTGGAGAAAAATTATATTACTGACACACTGTGGATGATACAAACAACCCTCCTTTTTGTTTTCAAAGTGTTTTAGAGTGGAGTGTTTGAACTGGAGTTTTATTTGCTAAGAGCAGCTTAGAGTTGCACATCTGTTGTCTTAACTTAGATCTAGTTCTACTATAAAAATTTGTTGGGTTATGTCACTCATGATTTGTTTTTGGCAATGAGAAGAAATTGCTTGGTTTTTCCCAGGAAAGTGTCCTATTTCTTATCTCGGTTCTATGTGGAGTCCCAGCTTCATGACTGCCACACACATACTCCTACTCTGCTGTTCTTGACAACTTTTCTATCAGCTGCTGAACAGTTAATACATTTAATATTATCTTCCTTCAAAATATAATTATTTTTACAACTATATGTCTTTTAAGAATCATTTATTCAATTCCATTTATGCCTGGTTAATTTTAAAACATTATTTCTGAAACACCAGGAAAATGATAACTGAAAAGATAAAATGACATTGCTTCAGACCTCCCTCCTTGGTAGATTGTTTAATAATATCCTAAATGTATATTTTGCAGTGTCTGCTTGTGAAAGCAGCAGTACCCTGGCTTGTGCACTAATGGCACAGTAATTCCTGGTGTATTTCACTGATCCTCTATAGAAGTATTTACATTGTACTGTGATTTGATGTGGTCTTCCAATGCATAACTATGAGGCAGAGATTTCTAACTCAGCCATTAAATGTTCCAAAAACCTCCTTTAATTATTGGAATGTCTTAGCCTACTTCTTCTAGGGAAGGACAGACAAGGGCAATGCACCTACTGGCTTGCCAATTTCCCTTTATGTTTGCATTCCCTTGTCCCAAGGATATAGACAGCTGTAAATTTAATTTTTAACAATTGAGTATAACATTTGGAGATATCCCCTTAAAAAGGTCCATTCATGAATTTTGCAACAGCAAATTAAAATTTGCATTTTTATAGTTCTTTTATCCTAGGATATTTTGCTAAACCTGGTCAAAACTTTATGTAGAAAATGTCTCACACACTGACTGTGTGATGACTTTACAAACAGAATCACACCTTTTATATCCCACATAGTCAATCAGTATGTGCTTATTAATTTATAAATACACAGGTTACAATGGAAATAAATATGTGATGTTTCAAACCATGGTGGCCTTGGACATTGTAGAGGTATGTGGCAGAGAGTTCTAGACAGCCCTTCCTGCTTTTTAATTTTACTGAAGGCAACTGTGCTTTTTAACGTTGGTACAAAACTGGTGGAGGAGGAAATATGGTCTCTTGGTGAGAGATTATCCAATGATGTCAGTGGGTCAGGATTCTCAAGACGTGTGAAAGACATTAATTGCATTCTTTGCAGCAACTCTGCGCAGCTGGGAAATGCATTTCATTTAAATAAAACTGGAAGCCAAATACTGGAGACAGGCATAAAAGTAATTGTGGTTTTTTGTAGATTTGGCTTCTGCACTGCATTAATGATCAGTGTATATGCAATTGGTAGCCAGCTGGCACCATCAGAGAAATGGGTATTTAGAGCCATGCCCCATGTACAGCATGGCAGCAGCAGCAGAGTGGAGAAGTCTGGAAGTTGTGGTACACAAGGAGAACGTGGCAGGCTGGCTGCTGGGGGTCCCAGAGGAGACCTACCTGACTTGGCAAGGATTTGCTTTCAGTTTCCTTATAGATCCCACTGCCTTTTCAACATTCCTTGTCCCAACACAGTTCACTGCCTTCTTTTCACTTGTGTAGCAGTTAAAAGAACCTATAATCTCTTACTTGAATCTGGAGGTAAGAGGAAATATTTGTGATAATTTCTATCACATTAAGTCTAATTATTTGTGATAATTTCTGGGTTCTTGCATAAATCAGGTACCTTTGTCTTGAACTGTTTTGAGTGCAGTGCCATGCCTTGTAGGAAATACATCTAGACTAAGAAATTTATTGTTGAGGAGAAGTCACCACAATCCTTGCTAATGACCCACAGTACCTATAAATGATGACTTATTACTAGTGTGACCTTGCATGCTTCTATCCATTCAATCACTGTGTAATTTTCTTGGCTAACCTTGAGCACCTTGTGTTCATCTGGCCCACACACTGGTGTGAGAACAACTTGCAGTTATCTGAAAGTGTTGAAATTACTGCATTTTTTCAGGCAAAGTGGACACTGGAACAAACTTGGGTTTATTTGTGTAAGATCACAAGCTGGGGCAGGATACCTGAGTCATTCACACAGAATGGCCTCTGATGAAATGGAACTATCATTTAATTTTCAAGACCATAATTATGATAAAAATTAACATGACAAAAAAGTGCTGAAAAATTCCAGTATATTCTCGCAAGGTTGAGCTTCTTAAATAAGTAATTAAAGGCTGTTGCAGTTCAACCCCAGCTGGTAACTATGTACACTGCCATTGCTTATTCAATTTCCCACCCCCTTGGTGGAAAATTGCAGAGGAAAATTGGAAAAAAAAGTAAAAAAACCCTGGGTTGATATAAGAACAGTTTAATGATTGAAAGAAAATAAAATACACTACTAATGCTAATAACAGTATTACTGTTTTTAATGGAAAAGAGAAAGCAGCAATAAAATCCAAGAGAAATAAGTGATGCTCACTGCAGTTACTCAGCACCTGCTGACTGATGCCCAGCCAGTCCCCAAGCAGTATTCAGTAACTCCTGGCCAACTCACCCCAGTTTATGCACTGGGCATGACATTCTGTGGTATGGAATGCCCTTTTGCCCAGTTGGATCAGCTCTCCTGGCTATGCTCCCTGCCGGTTCTTGTGCACTTCTTCACTGGCAAAACATGGCAAAAGTCCTGCAAAGCCCTTAATTAGGGTAAATACTACTTAGCAAGTCAGTGTTTTATCAACATGATTCCCATACTGAATCCAGAACACAACAGTGTACCAGCTACTAAGAAGAAAATTATGTCTATTCCAGCCAAAACTAGGACAAGATGCTTCTGAAAAATAAATATAGTTAAGGCTTTATTGTATTCAGCTTTCATTCAGGTTGTTGATCTCGAGTGCTCAGATGGGCATACATGCATGTGTGGTCTCTGTGTGCAGATATAAAATCACTATATATGGAGAGTGGGAAGGGCATAAGAGCTACTAAAGCAAGACAGGCAGTGCTGATGTCTGGAAGCAAGACAGACACCTGCTGTCCTTAGGTCACATGTGACAGTTCTTGTATGTGTGTTACAGTGCACAGGCAGCAACTCAGGGGACACTGATCATCTGAGCCCAGGACAATGCTGAGTTTTCCTGTGGAAACACTGTCTGTCTTTGTAAATAAGCATAGGAAGATAATGTAAAATGCAGTTTACCTGTTTCACCTGTGAAATGAGTCATCAGGGAATGAAAATATGCTTCTAAATTCTTCAGAATTTAGTGATATGAAAGATAGGATTTGTGAGATGCAAGATAGGATCTTAAAGGACATTTCCACAAGTTTTTAATGCTTACATGTCAAGACAAGTTATAAATGAACAACATAACAGAGTAAACATGATCACTCTAGACACACCATTCCAACTTCCCAAGAGATGCAGTTCGTGCAACCTCAGTGCTGTATCATCAGGTGCCAGAAGCCAGAGAAGGCAGCTTTAAGTCTACATGAAAAAAGGCATGCGAAAGAAAAATAACGTGGGCTGGGCAGTAAGAAGCTTTCCGCAAAGTCTCTGTTTTCTCAGTGCCAAATGGCAGGGAAGGACAGGCAGATAAACTGAAATGGAAAATAGGGAGGAGGAAGTTGGAAGTTAAAAGAAGGAGCTGCCCAGCCCACTTGCTTCAGGGACTATTGAACAGAACTTGGAAAACAACCGAGGTGCTTGAGCACACAAGGAAATTCCACTCTCTCAAAAAATTTTGAAGTACATTTGTTATTCTGTCTTTTTGAGTGTGTATTTCATCATAAAAAAAAAATCTAGATATTAGATTATCCTCAAATATATTTTTCCGAGTTGTAAAGCTCAGTCTCGAAAACCTGATGCAAGAAAACCTCCCTGCTCTATGGGAGCAGCAATCCTTAACAAGTTAAAACACATTGGCAGTGACTGGTACTATAATCCATTTTCTCTGAAGAGTGAGCAGAGGGTTTTCTGCGTAACTGTGCAAGCTGGCCTGAGAGCTGCTCATAGAAATTCTGGGGAGGCAAATTCACCCTTTGGAAGCCAAAGTTAACAGGCATGGAAGTGGTATTAGCAAGTTTGTAACAGCATTGCCGGGAATATCTGATGTTTCCAAGAGCTGGTACAGCTATAACAATTTACTTTAGAGGCACTCTGCCCAAAAATTCTTTTGATCTTTTAACAAGTCTATCAGCTTCACTTAGTTTTCATATAAACACATTGTTCCATTGCCAGGTTACAAAGGGGATTTTCTACCCTCAGCCCTTGTAGTTCAGTATGGTTATTAACCTGAAAATAAGATGAGCCCATGGGAAGGTAATCAGAAGGATTGAAATTATTCAACATGCCAAAAACAAATTAATTTTTTATGAAATGATATAAAAATTAAGAGTAGTCTCAGACATTTTTCCAAAGCTATGATACACTATGAACCTGTTACAGCCTGTGGTTAGACAGAGATCCCCGTTAACATCCCAAAAGGACTGTTAATTGGAGTATTCATTATAGGAAGGAATCCATGAATTCTTTGTGTTGTGTCTTTATATGTGGATGGGAAAATGTTGCTTACACATTGTTCTTGTTGGAGGGATTTAAGTGATACTAATATTTCAGCTCAGGGCATTTTCCAGAAAATAACTAGGGAAATTAACAAGTAGAATATCAGAGCTTTTATGTAGAGAGAAATATTTGCCAAGTGCTGCTAAGTAAATTTCAAAATAGCAAAATATATGTGAATCACGTTCCTTTCTCCCCTTTCTCCTCCCCTCAAAATGACTTCATAATGGTCATTTAATATTGTTATTTCTGCTATGGAGCACATTTTTCTAAGACAGTACTCTATCTTCTTACCTACAAAAATGAGTAACCCTCTATTGTTGTCAAACTGCAGCAATTTTTTCTCCATCTGTTTTTTTTTTAATTAACCTTAGTCAAATTAAAAGTTCTGAACATGACAATAGCAATAAAAATGTTTGTCAAAGCACTTCTGGCTCTAGTGAGTTTGCTTTAAGCAGTAAAAAGGCTTGAGTTTCACACCTGAAAAGGCTGTGACCATAGCAAGTAACCTCTTAAAATCTGTAATTTCTATGATGAACTACAGATTAGAGTTAAAAGAGTTAAAAAAATCTGACTTGAAATCATGCAATTTCATCTCAGCCGTTAAGGAAGGCAACTGCTCCCTGCACAAATTTGATGAGACAAAGGCTAAATTAAGCACAGAGTGTTGAACTTTGGAGCAGAAGAGCCCCCCTGGCAGGGATGGCCCAGCTCTGTGGAGTCATTTTGGCTGAGAGGAGCCTTCAGAGAGTTGTAGCCCAGCTTCTGAGCAAGCAGGCCAGTTAGGCTTCAGGCCTCTCATTATGTTCACTCAAAATTAAAGACAGATTAATTCTTTTGAACTTTGTTATGAACTTTGTTAAAAAAGTCTTAACCTTTCAAGCCACATTGGGAGCAGTGATCCCTGCTCCAGTTAGTAGGAAAATGCATTTTGATTATTTGGCAGAACTAAATCTTGTCAATTAACTTTAGAGTGATGAAACGATGATTTGTCTGATTCTGACTCACTCTAATGTCCAAAATCAGAGACAGACATAATCTGTGATTATATGGAAAATTGTACATTACAAGCTTCTATACAGATGGTTTTCCTGATTAATTTTTATGCAATTCAGGTAAGCTGATTTTCATCAAGTTGTGAGAACAGATGTCAGCAGATATCTGGTAACAAGGTAACATGTTGTCTCTGCAAGATGTTGGCATTCCTTGTTAAGTGTAGCTCATGGATGCATTCCAGTTTCTGAAACTCTGGTTATATTTTAAAAATTGAATATTTTTGCATTTGTTTGCACTCCTTTGTTTTTTTCCTGTTCATGAATATTCAAAGCAATGAGTCTACTGTCAGGAATACTGGTAAAATAGCAAATTTTAAACTAGCAGAAGAGGATGTTGCAATGCTCCAAGAATGTGACCATGGGAGTCACCTGGGCATGGAGGAAGAATGATTTCCTGCAAGAAAACTGAAAAACAGACTAAATTTCTGGTTTGAATTTTTTTCACAAATCTTTAGGAAGAAAGGCCCCACTGAATTGTAAAAACCCCCTAAAACCACGTGCCTGTCCTTCAGAAAATCCTTATTTTCAACAAATTCCTGCTGCTATGAATCTGACACTATCTCTGACTTATCAGTGTGAAAAATTTTACAGTTATAAAAATAACATGAAAGCAAATGCAAGGCAGCAACATTATTGCATCTCCAAGGGTGGTTTCCAAGGCTGCTTCTTTGGTGTGTGGTTGAGAAGAGCAATAAAAGTTTCAGTGTTTTTTAGGCAGAGAACACATGAGAAGCAAATTCCTTTGCTTTGCCATGATCTGGCTGCACCTTCAGGAGCAGTTTTGCTCCTACTGGGTTCTTTGCAATTTCCTGATGATGTATGATGCAAATGCTGAAGGTTTTGGGTTAGGATCTTTTTTGTCCATGCTGTCTTTTCCTCCACAGGGCCCATCTCCATCAGGTGTTTATACCAGGCAGGATTAGTTTTGCTTGATTCTTTGACTCTTTTGTCCCTTTTCACTTTTGATTCTTCATGAAGCTGAATGCTATTGCTTAGCACCTTGTTCTTTTTATCATCCTCATTTCATATCTGTCCATCAGCATTAAGTACTGTCAGGTTTAAGCCTTTGAATGATCAAAGCCTTTCAGCATCTCTCTGTTGCATCTGGTTTCCTTTGTTAACCATTCTTTCAGTGTTTCTATTATTCATGCAAGATGCAGCTGCTTTTTCAGTCCTTTCCCTGTGCTTCATGTAACTCTTCTGAGTTTTCTAGGCCATTTTTTCCATTTGTTTCATGAGTTCCACATCTCAGATTTTGGTATTAACCTTGAGTTTGTGATATTGTGGAAAATGCTTTCTGAAGTGAAAACCCATTCATCACATCAAAAGGATGTCTTCTGATATCTGTTAAAGCATGTCATCTATTTAATTCTGAGGGTGATCGTGCTTATCATCTATAACTATTGACTTTCCAGAGACGACTACAGCAACCAGAGCAGTGGGTGTTTGAAAATATAAATCTCAAAACTCTGAATGTTAAATCCCTCTCCTATCCCAAGGAATGAGAAATGTTTCATGCCATTCTGGAAGTGAGAGTCACTGTTTTAGTGGTCTCACCTGTTAAAGGTCTCTTTTCCCCTGCCATCAGGTGCTAGCCCACCTTTCTGTATTTGTGGGAATCTGCAAAAGGGTTTGCCTGGGGCTGGACATCTTCAGTTGTGGAAGGAACCAGCTGGTCTGATTCACAGGATGTTTTGAGTGGGCACCCAAAACAGCTCTTGGGGCTGCGTACGTCAGGGTGCAAACTGGTTGTTGCTGTGGTCTTTATGGAAGATTTAGGGCAATTCTGAGAAGAAACTTGGGAAACCCACAGCACAGTCTCTTGCTCTGCAGTTTTAGATGCCCCTTGCTAATGCTACAGGGCAGGCTGTAGAGAGATGGGCCTATTTTTCCCTTGATTACCTACTTCAGAGACTGGATAATTTACACGATTTAGCCTCTAAAGGTGCAAGGTGTGATTTAGTTCTGTTATTTGCTTTTAATGCATAAATGTCCCTGCCATGCTTTATTTCATGGTGCTGCCTACCCAAGTATGTATGAACAGGATTTAATTTCCAAACAGCCCTGCTCCAAGCCTCAATATGTCTTTTGGCTGAAAGTGGTGCAGTAAAATCCAGTGTTCATAGCAACCTTTCTATGTTGAAACACTAAAGTTTTACATTTGTCTAATTTATTTTCACTTGGACCTTAGAACCCTCATAAAGTCTTTGTTCATGTTGCCAATTTTACCTGTTCTCCTAATACAGAGGATCCCAGTTATTACTTTGTCTGACACTTTGGGCAATGAATTTCATGGTAATTATTGTTCTTACCCTTTGCTTTCTTCCCTCATATAACATTGCCTGACACTTTCTATAATAAACCAGAAAAGCTTAAGTATTATCCATGATTCACTGCTTTCTTCCAGAGCTAAACCCTCCTCTTCCAGTGTCTGACTGGTTAAGATGCTCAGTGCACTCCATGCCAGCGTGGCCAGTACAAGCTGAAAGGGACTTACCTCTCAGTTGGCCACTAATTTTTGTCACTCAGCACTAAAGGCACATTGAATTAACTGTCTTGGACTTATGTGATTGTTTGGAACCCATTCCTATTATTCAGATTAATTCAGACAAACAGATGCATTCTTAATGGAACATAGAGAGAATAAAAATTACTGGTAGGTTATGTATTTACTGAGCACCATAAAATCCTCTTTGAAAATTAATCCTTGGACCATCAGTAGATGAAACCAAACCAATACAGGTTAACAGGACTGCGTAATACAGAGGCTTTGCTATCTTGAATAAGGTTTATGGAGAAGGTCAAGATTACTATTTTACCCTGAGGAAATTTGTGTTGTTTCAGTCTAGTAATTTTCTCTCGTTTCACACAGAAAATGTGTGGTCTTAGGTTAGAGCAACAGGAAGTTACAGAAAAATCAATCCTTAAAGGGTTGCTGCTGTGGACAGCAGCTCATATGAGAAATGTGCTCTGCTTAGTGGGGCTGAATGTACTTTGTGGATGACTATGTTTGCATACCTGTGGAGAAAGAGCCTTTCTGAAGAGCTAGAAAATGTGTAAATTAAGGTATTATGAACTTTTTACACAGCAAAAATGAGTTAAGTTTGGGAAATTACTCCTGTGGCTGTTGTTTGCCTGTTAAACAACAGCTAGTTGTTGGAGTGCTGGAGCACTCCAGAAATCCTTGATGGAAAATTCCATAATTGCCTAAATAGTGCTAAGAAACATTTCTTCTTTCCTATGTACTCCAGAAATTAAATTGGTCAGAAATATAGGATGAATTATGTTTTGTATTTGATTTGTGGCAAGTTTAATATGTAGTGTCTTCTATAAGCTAGAAATACGACCTTTGTTCATGTAGAAAATAATCTTCATCTGTTTGAGGTATGCACTTTTGGAAGGATAATGGGAAAATCCATAGTGATCACTAAATTAACTATAAACTCTCACTGTGGTTATCAGAAAAAACATCCCAGCTCAATATTTTTCAGCAGCAATGTAAGCAAGAAAAGTGAATGAATAGATATAAGGAAGCTGAAATAGTTAGATGACAAAGAAGAATAAGATGAGAAACAAAACTGAAAATATGAGAAAGCCATTATGTAAATCAAACATGTCACTGACAGCCTCACCTCAAACAGCAGGTAGAGTTCTACTGCTGTGTCTCAGGAAGGGTTTCTCTAAAATAAAAGGCATGCAGAAAAGCAAACAGCCTTAGCTGCATGGGAAATTTTCATAGATTAAGAGAAGAGGAAAAGAGGAAAAGATTAAAAGCAAGAAAAAACCCAATATCCCCAGGACACAATCAACAAACAATAAAGGACATGTTTCCATTTCTGTTCACCCTCCAGAGGGTGCAGGAACAAATAATTGTTATCCAATGAAATAAAAAAGCTACAAATCCCAAAAAATCTAGAAAGGTCTTATATTTTGCCCAATAATTTGGAGACCTATTGCTACAAATATCTGAAGATATTTTTATTAAAATTACCTGAATATGAAGGGAAAAAAAGAAAACAGAAATCCATAGTTTAGTCAGAGAGGAAAAATGTTTTGGTTTTTTTTTTAAGGACATCCCTTTCCAGGACAGCCTTTTGACACATGCTTTATTCAACATTATGATAACTTGCAGAAGAGCTGCATTTATATATATATATGCAAAAGTTTTTCTGAGTCTTAGGTAGATGAGCCAGATATTACCAGCTACCTGTTGCCTCAATGTAGGTTTTGTGTTCTTCATCACAAGAATCTATTGCTGCAGACTGTAGCTAACATGCATGGGTGGCCGGGGCTGCTGTGACAAACAGTCACATTTTTATATTTTTTTCAAGCTGTTTGTGGCTTATAAGGCATGATAAACCTCCCAGCTTACCAGAATCCTGAGCTGACTGCCAAAACCTGGATGGTACATCTCAGGCCACACACTTGCTTCAGTGCTGTGGAAAAGACACCTTTAATTAGACTCAAAATATCTGTTATGTTTATTTCTGTTTATTTTTACCTCTTTGCATAGAAGTAGTGTGACAGTAACTTCTATAGTTAATGCATGGTGCCTAGATTTTAAAGTGATTGAGAAGGAGGCTTTGTTATTCAAAAGTAGGTCTTTTAATATAGTTCTAATTGAATTAATAGTATCTTCATTTGTGGATATATTTACTATAAATACTTTAATCATTTTTCTGATGCCAGAAAGTCTCTTATCTGATGACTTCTTATGAGCACATTAAAAAAAGAAGGTGGCATATTTGGCAAATCTCTGTGGCTTCCCTAAGGAGGGAAGAGAAAGGAGTGCTGGGGGATTAGAAGTCTGATTAGTGCATAATGAGGAATTTTACTTTCTAAAATAAAATTAGGGTAATTAAAAAATGACATGTTCACATATCAATGCAATGACTTTACTAAGGTTGCCATAGAGCTCGAGATCATAACACATGGAGCTGCCGTAATTTCTGACTCTTAAGTGAGAGATTTGCATGGGGCGCATGTCTTTATTTTGCAGTTGCTTTCCTTGACACTTGCTAGCTCTTTATTCTATTTTGCAGTTGCTTTCCTTGACACTTGCTAGCTCTTTATTCCTTTTGCTTCCTCTAGTCTGCCCCTGACTCTTCTCTAAGTTCTGATATGGTTTTGAGGAGGTGCACTCCAATGACACTGCTCCTTTGCACTGCTGGTGAGCTGTTGACAGAGTCACCCACAGACACCTGACCTAGAGATTGTGCCCTGAAAGTACTCTGAGCAAGGCTCTGGGTTGGAACCATAATGAAAATACTGAGTCAACACATCCTACTTGCATTGTGACCCTAACCTCCGATCTGGATGGGGACTTATTTCTCTTTTTTCTGGGAGGCATTGACTCAGGGAGACTCTGTGCACAAATAAGCTTATTGAGAGACCCTTGCTGACTTCAAGTGGAGCTGAAGATCCTCACAGACAAAGACAGCATGAAAGGCCAGTGGTGCTGTCCGCAGGAGTCCTGTCCTGATAGAGTGAATTGTTAATTAATCATTCTGCTGACATAAATATCAGATCTCTCTCAACATAGGAAGAATAAAATGTCTGCAGGGTTTGTTTTTCTTCCTTTAGCAATATTTCATTACTTATTCTAAAGCATTAAAACATTTTCAGCATAAAATCCCATAAAAGCTAGTTCTGGTTTTGTTATTTGGTTATTTATTAAAATCTCTTCAAATGGGGTTATGTTTGCTATAGCAGACTCTCCTGTTTGACATATATATTTTGCCATATGTTTGGTGTGTAGCAGGTTTTTTTGCACCACTGTATTATTACATTATTGTTATGACTCTATAACTTTGAAGTAGGATTTAGTTCTACCAAGGTTTTTTATCAGGCAATATAAGAGAGGGTGGTGTAAAACCTGTTCGTGCTGAGATTTCAGTTCCTGCAACCTATCTGCCAGAAATATTTATAAGAATACTTTTGGAGAAGTAGTATATGTTATTTTATAACTTGCAACACCAATTCCAAACCAGCCGTACAATGCAAGAATTTTCGATACTAACTATGCAGCGAATTTACCACAACTGCAGCACAGATCAACACACAAATAAATAGATGATGCAATTTTGTTTTTGTAAGATAGTTCTAACCAAGGAAAAGCTTCACTTAGAAGGTTCACAGCTAGCTGTATGGTATTGTGTATGGTATTAATTTAGGGTAGTTGGATTTTATTTATACTTATAGTTCGTTACTACTGTAAGGATGATCCCTCCATAGTTACCTTTTGTTTATACATAACATCCTGGTGTGGTTCCATCTGGAAACAAAGTGTGCCAGCACTGAGGAGTAGAGTGGTCCAACACTCGTGTGTTTTTGTATCATATAACCTGGACAAGATCTGGAAATTATCATTACTGATGACATACAGAGGTGGCATAATGCAGCAGAGGTAACTACAGACTTTGCATGAACATAAACTACAACACCTTTCCATGATAAGAAACCCAGCACATAAATGTATAAACCTCACATAAATACATAAAATCAGTGCTTAAATGCATTACAGCATCCCATGCATTTTTGTGCATGTGCACAAAAGGAAGGTTGAGGGAGAACTTGAGCAGCAAACACTTTCACAGATACCTCTTTTCTATCTCTCTATTGAGTTAGAGGGTTGGTATTTCTGCTGAAAGCTGTCAGACCCTTGGGTTTGCCCCAGCTATTCTTCTCTTCATCATGGCACCACTCACTCTTCCTGGGTGGACCCTTTCTGTAAGGAATTTCTGCCCTTCCAGCTTTGCATATGCAAGAGACTGTCTGCTCCACAGCTTATTTTGCAAACTCCTTATACCAGGACAAATAATTCACTGTGGCAGCCCCTCCCCCCCTCAAAATAATTTTATTTTTCTTTCCTTGGGTTTCTGTAGGTCTTGTCTAGAGTCTGCACAGATCTGCCAGGACAAGATAAGTTTGCACACAAATAGCAAGAAGAAATATGTGTAAGTAACTGAGCTTCAGTTGGCAGAGGATGTTCTGTTTTCAGTTGTTGCACTTTAATCCAGTTCTTGACTCTTGACTCAACTTCTTCTCTTTTGTACACGAAAGACATCCGTTTTTTTGGTGACAGCTGCTTTTTACCCATTCCAAAGTTTATATGCTAATACACTTGCTGCTCCATGCTAACTAAAGCGGAAGTTAGCCCAACCTCCTTAATTAGGGCTTGCATGCCTCCATTTAGCTCAGCTGCTTGGAGGAAAAGCAGCCTCCCAGGGTGAGCTGTCTCCTCTTCAGGATGCTGCCCTGCTCTTTGGATGATGCTTCTGAGCCAGGTAGGGAAGCTGCTTTCTTTCTTATTGCCCTTTGGAGGTGAGGAGAACTGTTGTGCAGACAAAAACTAATAGGGACACATCAAAGCCTGTTTTAGTTTCTTTCCTCAGCAAATTTCCTCAGTCAAAAGGGAGGGAAGGAAGCGTTTTCTATCTTTGAAGTTTTTATTGAGGAGTGGTTGGTATTGTCTACTCAAGGCTGGATTGAATAACTGTGAAAAATGCATATTGTGTGTGTGGCTCTACGCAGATATTTACTATATGTAATATGCTAGGTAGAAAAGTTATGCAATATTAACATTTTAAATAATATAGTAAATGTAGTTTTTAACATTGAATCTAAGTAAGAAGTGTGTGTAAGGTATTGTCCTTAGCTCAAGAGCAAAGAGAAGATAACCCAGAGGTTTCTACACAGAGAGAACAATTACAACAAGCCAGACTAAAAACCCCTCTTGGATGTTTCAGAGGGAAAGATGCATATCTCCTTGAATCCACAAAGCTATCTGGTTAAGCCAGACTCCAGGACGCCAGGGGTTTTGCAAAAGGCTCGTGGCAAACGGGCTTTTCTTAGATAAAGTATGCATATTCATTAAAGTTGGTCCTCAAAAATAGAGAGGCTTCTCTCTAACGGGGCCCTTCTCCTTCTCAGCCTTTGTCTGGGAGGGAGGGGGGACGGTAGACCCGGGCTACCTACTTTGCTCTTATTTGCCTCATTATTTGTCCTGTCTCTGAAAACTTTTTAAACTTTTATTATTGTATTAATTTTTTTGTAACCAATTTTTATTCTTTATTAAATTTTCATAAATTTCAAAAAGCGAGTTATTGGCATTTATCACAATTTGGTAGCAGAGGATGGTTAAAATACCCCCACTGTGAGTGCTGTGAGAGGATTAGAGACCAGGGAGACGCGTCCCGCCTGCATTAGGCGGCCTCGGCTCTGTTCCTCGCAGAGTACCCAGAAAGGGGTAAGATCCAAGGACAAAAAGGAGGCAATAAGGCAAAGAGAAGGGAAAGAATTCCCTAAAAAAACCGCGGTAACCAGCTCCTAACATCAAAGTGTACACGAAGAATAAAGACCCAAGAACAACGGAGTGGTAAGAATTGCTGGGATTGGGGGTGGCAGCGTTTGGCGCGGAACGGGGGCTGAAAGTGTGTGTGCCTGAGAGGCGGGCTGGGGTAACACCCAGACCTTCCAAGCGAGAGTGGAGTCCCCTACGCTGCGGTTCCGTTGTCCCGCGAGGGAGGCGGCCAGCACCGGGACGAAAGTGAATGGTAAAAAGGAGTGAGAGAAACCCCCCCCAGGGAAAAGGTAAAGTGTGTGAAAAAAGGGGACCCTAAAAAGCTTTTGCTGGGATTGAGGAATTATTCCAAGAGCACCCAGGGTTGATAACCAGCTGGATTGGAGGAAGCAATTCTGAGACATCCAGGGTTATGTTAAATTCTGCAGAATCTAGGAAATAAACCCAAGAGCACCTGAGGTTGGGAAGGGAGAAACCCCCAACACTGTCAGATTGAGGGTTTTGTGAAGGGCATTGTCTGCCCGGGTTGATAACCAGCTGGATTGGAGGAAGCAATTCCGAGACATCCAGGGTTATGTTAAATTCTGCAGAATCTAGGAAATAAACCCAAGAGCACCTGAGGTTGGGAAGGGAGAACCCCCCAACACTGTCAGATTGAGGGTTTTGTGAAGGGCATTGTCTGCCCGGGTTGATAACCAGCTGGATTGGAGGAAGCAATTCCGAGACATCCAGGGTTATGTTAAATTCTGCAGAATCTATGAAATAAACCCAAGAGCACCTGGGGTTGGGGAGAACCCCCAACACTGCCAGATTGAGGGTTTATGAAGGGCATTTTTCTGGCCAGGTACTCTTAAAGAGTGTAAAAGTGTGTGGAAAGTAAAAGGTACCTTGTAGTTGTGATTGTTTTGTTGTGTGTGAGAGTAAGTGAAAAATAGAGTGGAGTGAATGTGGATGAATGAAAGTATAGAAAGTGTAGATTTTTATTTTTTAAGCTTTATTATAGTTCCTCAGAGAAGGTAAATTGTATTAAGAAATAGTGTGGGAGAAAGGAGAAAAGTAGTTTTTGTGGGGGTAAAGGGAAGGTAAACAGAGACAGGGATGGGTAGAAAAGAGAAAATTTTGAAAGAAAAGGGATGGAAGTCCAGTGGGGAGAGACCATCGACAGAGATACCACCCTAAGATCGTCCCTTGGGAGTTGCATGAGTTGCATTGCCGGCTCCGGTGTTGGTGCCTGTCTCAGTCCCTGTGCTTGCCCCAGGTTCTGGCTTGTCGCTTGTTTCTGCCCCAGTTTCCATCCCAGGCACGAGTCCGCTGTTCGCAGCGGCAGCCCAGCCGGTTTCCCCCTGCCCCCCCCTCGCTGTTCGCAGCGGCGGCTCAGTCGGGACCGGCACCCCCCCGGTCCCTCCGCCCGCCGCTTCTCTGCAGCGACGGTACCCGGCCCCCACCCCGGTCCCTCTCGCTGTTTTCCCGCAATGGCTTTTTCGGCCTCATTCCCAGTATTTGTTTGTTAATTTGTCTTAGCAGCGCTGAGCGTTGCCGCCACTGCCTTGCTTTTGTTGGAATCGGCGAGTACAGTCGCCATGAGCCACGTGGGGGGTGACCGCGTGGTGGCTTAGCCGACCCTGGAAAAGCCCCCCCGCAGCAGCAGCAGCAGCGGCAGGGTGGCCGGTTTCCCTCCCCTCCCCAGCCGTGGTGGCGAGTCCCCCTCCGCTTGCAGAGCGGGGGTGGGGGCGGCTGGTTCCTTCACCCTCCCCTCCCCAGCCGTGGTGGCGAGTCCCCCTCCGCTTGCAGAGCGGGGGTGGGGGCGGCTGGTTCCCTCACCCTTCCTCCCAGCGGCGGCGGCGGGTACCCCCTCACCCCCCTCCCGTTCGCGGCGGCGGCGGGGCAGCTGGCTCCCCCTTCCCCCCTTCCCCCCTTCCCGGCGGCGGTTCCTCCGCTGTCGGCGTGTGGCGGGCTGGTCCGGTCCCTAGCTGCCTCAGTAGCGATTCCAGCTCCAGGTGCTGGGCGACTGCCGGAGGCGGCTGGGGCCGCCAGCGTGGGCCATGCAGGAGAGCGCGGCCGCATGGAGGAGACCGGAGATTGCTTCCCCTTCGGGAGTTCCGGTGGCAGACCCCACCCATGCCCCGTCCTTGGAGGACCAGGGGTCAGTGGTCAGTCCTCCAGGGCTTCTCACTTCCTGTTGGGGAAGCCGTTCCCTTGGAAACCGCAGTCAATACAGATCTTCTCAGGAAGAAAGGGAGTGGGCAGAGAGGGACGGTGGCCGAGCGCTTCTCCTGCCGGGAGTAGGAGGACGAGCGAGGCTCTCGTCCCCGGTGGCGGTGGCGGAGAGGGGCGGCCGCCGCATTCCTGCACAGCCGTGCCATGGCAGAAGGGTGCCCGGTGGAGGCGGCGGCGCCGAGCCGCGCGTGGGACGCGCAGCTCCCTGCCCGCCCCTCCTCCAGCTCACTTATCAGCGCCCGCAGCTGCTCTTTTCCTTATGACCGAGTGACTCGGGTCTTAGAAGTTTTAAAGATTTTTTTAGTGTTTCTCATGCGCTGGCCTTCAGTTTCTCTCAAATCAGTAGCCTGTAAACTCAGACAGCGTGCACACGTGTTCTGGGATGTTTTAGGAAAGACTTGTGGTTTTTTTTTGAGAGGAAAGGAGACAGTGTCTGAAGCTGTGCTTTTTTTAAATGACTGCTGCTTGATGTGCTAACATTTTTCAAGCGTTTTTCACTTGATGAGAGAGAGCTTGGCCATGTGAAGTCAGTGTTTAGTGCTTTTTAAGTGTCTCTTCTACAATTGATGAATGGATGTAGAAGGAGGAAGAGTGAAGAAAGGGAAGTATTAGTGTTCACTGGATTATTTGCTTAGTCTATGTTATAAAATGAGATGTGTAGAAAATATTTTGGAAGGTGCAGACAGGAGGAAGAGTTGGAATTTGTGGAAAGTGCAATAGCAAGAAGAATTTGTGTGGTAGATATTTCAGGAAGGCATGGTGTAAGTAAAGATGCAGTGGAGTGGTGGGAGCAAGAAAAGAGTTTTGCCTGTCATCAGGGATGCGGTGATATAGAGAGATACCAGAATTTAGATAAGAGATGTTTTGTTAGTCCCAGGAACAAGGAGTAATTTGTTAAGACGAGAATTTCAAGTGAAATTAGGAATAGGAGTGGTTCCAAAAGATGAAATAATTTGGCAGACCAAGAAGCTAAGGTGCAGCAGAGAATGAAGCTAAAAGGGTCATGTTAATATTAACACCAAATAAGGAAAACTGAAAATTCCAGAATTTAGTGAAACAGAGGAAAAAGAATTGAAAGAGATAGGAGGTAAACCAGATGAATCAAAGAAATGGAAACTTCTTGATAGAAGGCAATTACTTAATAAAGTACTTACTAGAAAAATATTAAAAGACATGCATCAGAAAACTCACTGAGGTACCCAAGCTTTGTGTGATTATTTCTTAAAGAACTATGGGTGCATTGGGATTTATGGGGTAGCAAAAAGGGTAACTGAAAGATGTATAACTTGTCAAAAGATAAAATAAAAAGATAATGAAGAGAACTACACTGGAAGGTAAGGAATTAGCCCTTAGACCATTTCAAAGTATCCAAGTAGATTTTACAGAACTTCCTCAAGTTCAACGATGGAAATATATATTAGTAATAACAGACCACTTAACTCATTGGGTGGAAGCAGTTCCCACTGCCAAGGCTACTGCTAATGTGGTAAGTAAAACCCTTTTGAAAAAAAAAAAAAAATAAAAAAAATTAGTCCAAGATATAGAATGGTTAATAAGAAAGACTTGGGCAGAAGAACACATTTTATGCCAAAAAGTGTTACAACAATTAATTCAAAGCTTTGGGGACCCCAGGCCCAGCAGCTCTGGCTCTGTAAGAAAACCCTAGCAGAAGCGAATGAATGTCTTTGTCCCCAAGAGGGAAATCCCAGAAGCCCCAGGGTGTCCTTGGGGAAGTGTTCCTGAGTTCTGCTTCTGTTTATTATTAATGCTAAGGTTGGTGTTGTTTGTTAACCTGTGTATACACACCAGAAAGGAACTATTATTATAGTCCCATATCTTCACCTGAGAGCTCCCTAATTTTCAAAATTACAATAATTCAGAGGGAGAGAGTTGGAATTCTTCATTCCAAGGGTGGCTCCAGTCTTCCCTGGCAGACACCTGTCTTTCAGACAAAGACAGGACCATTTTTTTGTTATCATTTAGAACTTAGTTATAATATACTTATAACCGCATTTTAACATTGGGCAGCTTGTATTCCAAGATTTTGTTAAAACCTATGATCAATTTAATATGCTGCCATTTCTGTCGGCTATATGGTGCACACACAGATCGATTATGTTGTGCCAAAATATTATTCAAAGGAATTATAAATTGCACCATATCAAAACTGTTGTGATTAATATCTCTAACTCCAAAATGAGAAGGTCCTTTTCAGGTATTGCTGGCACTGAGGCTGCGATCTGGACCAGGGAACGAGGGTGGATCCATGCCAGCAGAATCAAAGGACCTGTGGAAAAGCCTAAGGAGTGGACAATATCATCGGAACCGGGTGATACGAAATTAACCCTAAAACGGGAATGGGAGGTGATGAACTGGGGAGATCCACATGATCCAGGAAACATACACAGGATCACACCAGACTGGGAAGCTAGACCGATTTTGCACCAGTGGTTTCAAATACCACCTGGGAAAACTTTGAGACACCTCTGGTACCCTCCCTGGGGAGGAATACTTCCACCACAGACAGGAGGATCGGGATTGTTTCGGACAGAAAACCCCTGTGTTTTTGCCTTAGCCTGTGATTTATATAAAGAGGAGGGGGAATTACAACCTCATACATTGCCAAGCCAAATACCCTGTTTGATTCCCCCAAATACTGGACATGCTGGTTGGTGTAAATGTAAGTGTTTGAGCTGTGGGAAAAATTGGTACTGTAATTCACACAAACGACGCTCTCGTTGCATGAAGTGTAGAGTGTCACCTGAGCCCCCTATCCAAGAAGAATTTGAAACAACTAAAATAATAACTTTGTTGTGTGGATGGGAATTATTAGTGCCTGTTGAACGAGAGGTGGCTGAGGAAAAGTGGGAGACCACGGTTAAGGAGTGTCAAGAACGATTTGCCTGGAAATTAGCTAAGAGAAAGTGACAATAGAGGAGAGGGCAAGACCAGATTGGCCTCTATAATCGCCACCGAGAAGATCACATACACCTGCTGTGGGCTGCAACCCCATAGGCATGGGAGGTGGGACTATAAGCCATACTGGACCTCTCCTGGTTCTGTCACTCATTTTCTGGCTCTTCCCTTTTGGGATGCCGACCAGGCCATGCTACAGGTGTTAACTAAAACTGTGTATGGAAAGACACCGAGGCTCCTTCTTTATTTCTCACACTCATATCAACAGTCACTGTTATAACCCTTCCAGATTAGGAAACTGCATGTACAATTGGAAAAGTATTGGATTGCAGAGAATTTAGGGGGAAGTGAATATGCAAAAGGGGAGAAATGGATGTGTTTCACCCACATTACTGAGAGTAAAGCAAATGTTTTGGTAAAAGAACAATTGATAGACAAAAAAAAAAAAAAAAAAAAAAAATTAGGCCAACACCACCACCTAAACCTGTACCAATTTCACTTGACGGTTTGTATAAGAAATTGGAACAACAATTAGAGAAAGAAATAGATATTTCACGGATGGGTAAAAATCTGTTTGTAGAATTGGGAGAAAGAATAAGTAAGGAACTTAACGTAACCAATTGTTGGGTCTGTGGAGGGGCTTTGATGTTAGAAGAATGGCCATGGAAAGGCAGCAGCTTAGGCCCAATCGAGCTCCTTAAGTGGAACCAAACAAGTATAAGGGGGAGAAAATCGGCCAAGAGGATGGATTTTAAGTTCAGTAGTCATAGGGGAGGAATGTCTTTGGTGTGAAGGAAAAAAGTTCCTTCATGAAGTAGGAAAAACCCCTTGTAAAAGATACAAGGTTAGTAATAGAACCTCTGTATGGTGGATCCCAGAAGAACCTACCATGTACTGGACCCAGAAAAAAAGAAAAAAACGGAAATTGTGAAAATAATAATAAAATCAGGTTTTTTCAATGTAATGATACAGAAAAAAATCCTTATGTTGGCATCCCAGAGATTTCTAAATTTTGGGAGAATATGGATAAGCAAAAATTGGACTATGGGAAAGCTCCAGACGGTTTGTTCTGGATATGTGGGAAAAGGGCATATCCAAAACTTCCCTCTCAGTGGAAAGAGAGCTGTATTCTAAGAATCATACAGCCAGGAATTTTTCTTTTTTGCCTAGACCTGAAGGGGATCAGTTTATGAATATTTCCCCCTTGTTTGATCCCTTGTTTTATCAGATTAATTACTAGTGTAGTTCAAGGTATGCAATTAGTAACCTTGGATTAAAAGATGGATACAACAAAAACGGTACAAAAGATTATAGTATTAAGGAAACAAAACAGAGTAGAAGACCCCCTCCAGGAAGCTAGACTGATTTATGAAGAAAATGAACATAGAAGAGATGCAAGAGAGCAGTAAATATCCGCTCGAGCCAATTTTATTATAAAAAGAAAGAGGAGGGATTGTGAAAAATGCATATTGTGTGTGTGGCTCTACGCAGATATTTACTATATGTAATATGCTAGGTAGAAAAGTTATGCAATATTAACATTTTAAATAATATAGTAAATGTAGTTTTTAACATTGAATCTAAGTAAGAAGTGTGTGTAAGGTATTGTCCTTAGCTCAAGAGCAAAGAGAAGATAACCCAGAGGTTTCTACACAGAGAGAACAATTACAACAAGCCAGACTAAAAACCCCTCTTGGATGTTTCAGAGGGAAAGATGCATATCTCCTTGAATCCACAAAGCTATCTGGTTAAGCCAGACTCCAGGACGCCAGGGGTTTTGCAAAAGGCTCGTGGCAAACGGGCTTTTCTTAGATAAAGTATGCATATTCATTAAAGTTGGTCCTCAAAAATAGAGAGGCTTCTCTCTAACGGGGCCCTTCTCCTTCTCAGCCTTTGTCTGGGAGGGAGGGGGGACGGTAGACCCGGGCTACCTACTTTGCTCTTATTTGCCTCATTATTTGTCCTGTCTCTGAAAACTTTTTAAACTTTTATTATTGTATTAATTTTTTTGTAACCAATTTTTATTCTTTATTAAATTTTCATAAATTTCAAAAAGCGAGTTATTGGCATTTATCACAATAACTCTGTGTCTTTGTTTCTCTTTGCTCTAGATGGGGGCTAAGATTTCTGAGCCATCTTTTTATTTCCTGCTATGTTTTGGAATAAAACTTTAGAATATTGTTCATTATTGCATATTACAGAAATATGGCTTGAAAGTGGTTGTTGTATTAACTTGTACAATCCTGTGAAAGTGGAGCAGGTTTACTCAAGCCACAAATGCAGCAGTGCTTGGACTAAAGACGCAGTTAAAGCACACGTTAAACTGAGCAGCACATGAAGCTGTGAGCACTGGTGAGATAGCTTAGGTACTGTCCTGGTTTTGGCTAGGATAGAGTTGACTTTTTGCTAAGCACAATGCTGTGTTTTGGATTTAGTATGGGAGAGGTCTGTTGGATAGGCAGTCCCTTCAGGCAATTGATGGAATCATACTGGGGGATGAGCAAGAAGAAAATTTTGTCTTTAAAGTAGATATTGATGGATTAGTTCCCACAAACACGTCTAGGTTTACTTCTTGACATGTTGCATATATCTATCTGCTCAATGAGTTAATAAACAACAGCAGAGTAAGCTGTAATTCTGAAGGAATTGGAACACAATAATGCTGCACAGAGATGCTTAATTAACAAGACTGTGAAGTAACTGGAGTAAATTAGCAGAGACAATTAATTTACATTGCATCAAAATACACACTGGAATGCTGCAGAGTGAATGCATAATTTTCATCTCTGATTGCTCAAAAGAACTTATGGGACCTGATATTCAATTTATTTTCACCTGATCCCTGAAAAGCATATGGAGGCTTCTAATGTTTTCAAATTCCATTGTGCAATGTCTGGAATTTAAAGTATTTTTCTGCTTCAAGAGGTTGGAGTTTAATCCCTGAGTGGCAGTGTATCCATAATATTAGTTTCTTCTCTCCAAGGCTAAGATTATACTCTAAAGTGCAGCAGTGGTGACGGTGGCAACTCTTTGTGACCATCTCTAGGAAAAAGATTCATTTAGGTGCAGAATGCAGATAGGTCCTGAAAGTCAAATAAAGAGGTGTTTAAAAAAGGACAAGTTTGTTGTTGCAAGCAAAAATACTCTGATCCAATGAGTAGTTTGAACCCTGTCTCAGATGCCCCCTCACAGGCAGCTGAGGCAAGCTGGTGAAAACCTTGCATTGTGCTGATACACCACAGACTAGGCCCAGGATTACTACATGCTAATTACACTGTAAATTCCAGGTGCTGCACATCTTTAAAACACCACCTTTCTGGCCTCATAAACTACTTCTCTGCTACCAGAGGAAGGGAAGCTAGGATAACTTTGTAGAGTTCCTTGGTGGCACACATTTGATTCTCAGCAGAGGATTTAGGAACACAAAAGCTTCTCCTGAATGACTAATAAAGCGCATCTTAGAAACTCGTGTAATTGAACGCAGACCAACTTGTTCTTTCTTCTGCACCACTTTATTCTTTATTCACAGTCCAATAAGGGTAAAATGCAGGAGGTTCTCTTCACATAACTCCCTGTGTTAAGAAGACATGTCTTAAAGGCCAGTTCCAACCATCATAATGAGCAAAGTTAAATCTGAAGAGGGTCTATAGCCAAATAAATACCCACCAGAATTAAGTGTTGGCTCTGAAGAAACCTGTCTTCAGATTAATGGCTTTGGCACTTCTGTGTTTGCAGCAAGTAATTCAAGGTGCCTACTGTTATAATGCTGGCTGGTAACAGTGAAGCAAAACCCCATCCCTCAGTGTATTAAATGCTTGGTCCAGTAGTGAGTGATGAACTAGGTGCACTTAGCTAGAAGACCTGTGCTAATGTCCCTCTAACGCAAGCGTGCCTCTGAAAGAGCTGCTATAAATTACATCAGGCAGAATTTGTGTGTTGGTAGACTTGGGTCATTTTCTAAGTGTGAATTTGTTGGTGTGAGTATAATGCTTTGTAATTGGGAACATCCTCCTTGGGCATGCCCTACTTACTGTATAGATGAGGTGCTTCTGAGAAAGAAAACAAAGAAATATCTGCTTTTCCTCACTTGAATAGCTCTGCAGAGACTCTGAATGCTGGAGCTACCACTTGCAAGTTAATGAGCAACTAATTCTTAAACTGTACCAGTCTAACCTGAAGACTCACATGCAACTGCATGTGGGTAACAGAGGCAAGAGAAATGTTAGCTTTGAGTAAGAACTCATTCATTTTCATGTCTTCACTGGTTAAAAAGACCCCAAACTACAGAAACCTTAGGTGGAAAGATATAGCAACTGCTTTGAAGAATTTTTTAGTCACGTCTTGAAAGGAGTGTTTTATTTGCTTTGAGTCAAAAAGAGAGAGAGAAAAAAAAGAGAAGACATGTCAAGACATTCTTCACCTTCTTATGTGACTTTTACATTGCAATGTCTACTGAGAAATCCCTGCTGAAGAGGATGATTGCTATTCTTTACCAACACTTCTTTAGGAACTCTGAGTCTGAATTCCTTGACCTTTCATTAAGGGTTTGATTCTATCAAATGAAAATTATACTTCTGATTGATTTTTTGTTTGGTTGGTTTGGGATTTTTGCTATGATATATCTAATTTTACAGTATGGACAAAATCAGCAAAAGTCACAGGAGCATATGTGGGAGAAGGATTTTGGTTTTCAGTGAGAACTAACTGGCTGAATATCTTTTTAAAACTGAGATCATTAAGCAGATTTTTTTTCAAGTAGGAAGGATATGGAGAAGATTCAGTATTTTGCAATCATTGTTTAATTTAATTGATGTTCTGATTCTAAAAGTACAAAAGATTTAATCAGGATTGGCTTTAGTATAATTATTTAGTAAGCTTTAGTGCTGGAAGAATGAATTTAAGTGGGAATGAGACATTACTTCACTCAACTGCAAAACAGAACTCTTGAACTTGATGAACGGTTTGACCTTCTTTCTTTTTATGAATCTCATTTTGCTCTCTCTACTTCAAGTTGTTCGGCCAAGAACAATAGCAGAGGAGCCATGATGCTGCATCAGATGATATTTTCTGCAGAAAATGGTGCTGGGAAATCACACTGGATAGACAATGTTTTTGTGAGGGTAGAAATCAGGAAGTCCACGGGTTGTTCTCTGTAGATTCTCCTAAATCAAAACCCATATTTTAACAAAGTAGGGAAAATGTTCCAGAGTGAGTCGGCTTGTTATGACCACCCTCTGCAGACTCTGACTCAGTTTCATTGTGTGCAGCGTTGTGGTTTGAAGTGTTGCTGCCTCTGGGCTGTCCTTCTCTGGAAGTCCCTGCACCCGTTGTTGTAATGGGTAAAGGGAACCTGTGATTTTATTTGCAGTTTTGGTGAATATGAAAGGGGGAGTTCACCAGAGCACATGGCTTGGTGGGCTGGGGACCAGCTGCTCAAAGTGCAGTTGCCAACTGCTGTGCCTTGGCAATGCAGGGCACCCCAAAAGCTCAGCGTGGGGCCTAGGCAAGAAAATAAAATGAGGCTTAAGATGCCTGAATAATTTTCTACACCACACATTTAGAGGCATTGCTACCAGACAGGAAGATCAAGTTAGATGTCAGAAATGCAATGATTTTATGCTTCCTGGAGGTTTTATTGAAACCTGCTTTTTAAAAAAAGTCAAAAATCTGTTACATAACCACAGCCACCTTGTTTCCCCTGAGGCAAGCTGAGAACAGGTATCATACCAGGGTACCAGAAATTAAACTCCTCTTTTGTGACATTTTCTTTTAATTTTTATGTTCTTTGTGAAATACCCCATCCTAGATGGGACTTTGATATCCACCAGGTCACATTTACTAATATTTTGCTTGCCCATGTTTGTCTGGCAAAAAGGTGGACCTGGGATTAGAAGAGTGAAAAGAGAGGTTGTGTCTGGGAAACCGAGGGCACGTGGCAGCTTTGCCAGGGGAAGCCTGCTTGTGAATGTGGAATAACTCCTGGGAAGCTCATTTAGCTCCAGCTAAATGTTGTAGCTGAAAAAAGAGACCTAGAGAAATCAAAATAACAGTATCTTATTGAATATTTCAGATGGAGAAGCTCACACAAAAGGCTTCCTGAAAGTCTCTTTTCACTTAAAAAGCTGAAACCAAAAATAAATCTCATCTTTAATAATCTGAAGGAGATAAAATCGGACAGTTACTTTTGGGGTTTAATCTTTCTGATGATATCATCAGAAGGAAGAAGCTTAGTATAACATGAGAGTTTGCTAAGTATTTTTCAAGATGTTTCATGTTTGAGAGGAAGAGAAAGGTAACAAAAAATCCCTCGGTGAAAGCTTCCATCATTTCCTTTGTTTGCATTTTGATGACATTTGATTACTTAACTTATAAAGATATTCAAGTGGCTGTAAGTACTTCACCAAACCCTTGTGTGTTATAACTGCATAAACAGTTGAGCAATAAATACTGAGCAGAGCTTTTAGGAGCTGTGAGATGCTGCTCCTGCATCTGTTGGTTGATATATCTCGGCCAAGCTGAGATTTGCCTCGATGAAGTGCAAATTTTCCTTGCTTGTGCTAATGAACCTGGAAGCTGAATGACAGGTGGTTTGGGGGAAGACCGGGCTATTTTACTTCCAGGCATAACTGAGCTGCTTCAGCAGGTCAGGGAATTTCAGAAAGCAATCGGGACAACTAATGGTACTGGCAACCGTGCTGTCTCTTCCAGAAGTTCATTCTAAGTCTTCTCATTCAAGCACTCATTCAGAGGCTGTGTCTAAATCGGGACGTCTGACCAGTTGCTGGTTTCCTTCCAAGTATTCCACCACTTTGCCCAAAGTGGTGTCTGTAGGCAATGAGATGTCTGTTCCTTCTATTAGCACTGACTCAATTTCTAACACTCCCAGAGATCCAAATCGGGGAACTCAATGACTTTTTTTTTTTTTTGAAGATGATGAAGATTTAATGTTTAATATTATTTGGAGTGTTTCCTCTGTGGCCTCATAGACTAGATTTGGTCCTTGCTTTTCTCTAGCTGTGTTGTAGTGAGTGACCCTGGGTGACAAAGTACTCTCAAAGTGTCTTTAAATTGTGATGTGTCAGTGTATAAACAGGTACTTCCATTACAGGTCTTGAGTGTATCATCATCTACATTTTCTTGATTGTGTCTGACCAAATGTTCTTGCCCTAAAGGGGTCAGCACTAAAAATAAACATTTCACGTGGTGAATTACTGCAATTCAACTGGTATATTCTATGAAGGGAATGAAAAAGAACAAAAGAAACTACACTGCTGTCCTTGGCCATTACAGTGAAGAATGAAAATCACACACTGAGGAGAGGAACAATGAGGGAAGCCAATAATGGAATACTGCATCACAAACTGGAAGTACTTCAAAATGAAATACAAATACACATTTCTGTTTGTGTCTGTTATTAGCTCCGTACTGTGGTGCAGGAGGTCTGGGGTAAAATTTAATAGAAAATGTCTATCAGGAGAGCAATGAAATTCCTCTTGACCTTAAATTTGCTTGTTTTTCTGGAGTTTTTTTGTTTGGTGTTTTTTGGGTGGTGATTTTTTTGGTTTTAGTGAGAAGGGACTTTTTTGTTATTGGTTGGTTTTTTTTTGGTTTTTTTTTTTTTTTTGTTTTTTTTGTTTTGTTTTGGTTTTTTTTTGTTTGTTTTTTTTGTTTGCTTTTAAATTGACACAAAACAAACAAAACCCATAAAAAGAACACATAGTGGAAATTAACGTCAATAAGAGAAAATGTGGAATTCTGAGTCTATAACTGCCTCAATGGTATGTTCCCATCTCTTCTCCTGTCAAGTTAGCAGATCTGTACTGTATCACTTGCAGATTCTGTGTGTTCCTTAAATCATCTATTGGCATGTCAAGCATGACAAAACATTTGGACACACTTAGAAGCACACCTTATTTTATTGTCATCTTTGGTTGCACAACAAACTGTAGTACTTAACAGTTACAATTCAATAGCTATGAAGGCTCATCTCTTTCCCATGGGCTTCAGTCATACACTTAGGAAGAAAAAAAATCCTTTGAGTCAATTGGAAGCCCCTCGTGTTTTATTTCAAACCACCGTTAGAGCAAAGAAGTTTTGAAAAATCAGTGGCATGAATGAATGAATGAAAGGAATGAATGGCACAACACTTTCTGGTAGTTGCAGTGCAAGAATAGGAGTCAGGGAAGTCAGATATTTTAGTCTTCTCTTTTTCTGGACAGAGCTATAAAATAATGGGTGTCTTTTAGAACTACAGCAGAAGCTATATACAAGTTAGTCATGTAAAGCAAAAGTTTAAATCTATCAAAGAAACATTAGTCCCTCAGTTCTAATCAAAGGTCATACAGCGTGATGAAATGGAGGGGAGAAGATGGAGAGAAACAGATGATCCACTGAGTGCTCTTGCTAGGAAGCAGCCTCTGAAAAGAATTCACTACAGCTGTAGTTCTGCAAAGCACTTGTCTGTATGTCCTTTTCATCTTCAATAATAAACCCACACCTATGTATACACTTATGGTCTCCTGCATGCTAAACAGCTCTGCTAAATCAAGGTCTATATTATAAGGTTTTTCAAAGTGATGTTTAGAAACTGGCATGTAGTGTTGCTCTGGATGGGAAAACATGGAGCAGTGTTTATCAGACCTTTGTAAAATGCAGAGATCTTCTAGGAGCGATCTTTGTGTTAAGGTATTTTTGTAGGCACACATATGACAGTTTGTTCCTTTCAAAATGGAGAACAGCTGTTTTGTTGGGGTTTTTTTCCCCTTCTGTTTTTGGTTTGGTGTCCCCCGCCATTGCATCCTTCATATTGTTTGGAGCAAATGGTTATCCCATCACTGGACACAGCTAGAGAAAGAATTGTAGCACAGAATTTGTGCTACTTGATAAAAATCCAGGAAAGAGCAGTACTTTCTGTCTTTGTCCATCAGTAGCTAAATAAATGTGGTTCCAAGGGAACAATATTTGCATGGTACAGGGTTTTTTTCTCTAGTTCAGGAGCTAGAAAATTAACAAAGCTGATTTTTAATTCTCCAGCCATCAACCGGAGTCTGTAAATGTTGTTTTGAGTAGAGTGGCAAACAGGTTATTGTGTGAAAAGGCTGAATCTGAAGTGCATGAGGAGCATGGCCTCTGCTACCTACTTACATCAATCTGCCTGTATAGAGATATTCTGGTCTATTCTGGTAAAATGCTACTGCTCAGTGATACCAAACAGAGATGTTTTTACTAAGTGTTACAGTAGCTTTTCCCTGCTTCTATATTTGCATAGAAATTATTCATGTTTACATTAGCTTATAAACTAAATTTAGAATTCTTTAGGATCTTCTTCTTAAATATTCTGCACAGACTGCCGAATACTGTAATATTAGGATTACTTTAGATCCAGCAGCTGCCTCGGATAACATTGGCCATACGGTGTTATTTATGTTTGTGCTCCCTACCAGGAGCAGATGGAATCTCCTTCGAGCAGCTTTTGCATGTGGGAGGCCCGGAGAGAAACTGTTGGTAGCTACTCATCTGCCCTGCCTCCCTTTCCATCCTCCCACCTCTCGTCCATGAACAGGGGACAGAAATGCCAGCTCTGCTCAAATCTTGCCACTGAGGCCAGCTCAGTGCAGACTCTTTCTGTGATGCACAGTCCCTTCATCCTGCTGTTGCTGGAGACACAGAAACGGCCTGGAGCTTGCAGGGAACTGTCAGGTGAGAGCCAGGTGGCCACAGCTCAGTTCAGATATGTCTTGGAAACAGCTGATGCACAGCATCTTTTCTTAAACAAACTTTGGTATCACGATCCTGGGTACCTCTGCACAAGCCTGAGGGAAGCTGCTGCAGCACCCCTCTCTGTGCTCCAGCTTACCTGTGTGAGCACCTCCACATCCTCCTGGAAAGATTTCAGGGCTGCAGGGAACCTGGGACTACCATGACAACACTGCCAGGAGAAGCAGAGATATCTGTTTGAGATGACTGGGGTTGAATGAAACAAATGGAGCAACTTTCTGGAAGGGTCTTTTCCCATTTAAAGGTTATATTCATGGCTGTGCCTGGGTGCACAGGTGGTTCCCCTCTTTCCTACTGTGCTTTATGTCTGTGCAGCACCAGTTAGGCAAGACTAACTTGTTCATACCATGTGAATGTTTGAAGGCACAGACTGATAAAGCACAAATATATGCAGTGATTCAATAACACTATTTTACAAAAGAAGAGTAATTCCTTAAACTGATAACCAGATTGGAAATTGCTTGTGTATAGGAAATGGCTGAAGCTGACAGTGTAGTAAGAGTAAACAAATATGGATATTATTTTCCCAGCAGTGGGGTTCTTCAGGACTCCATTTTAGGCCCACTGCTATTCAACACCTTCATAAACAATTTGGATGCAGGGCTGGAAGGAATAGTAAGCAAATTTGCTGATGATACAAAATTGGGTGGAGCTGTTGACTCCCTCAAAGGTAGAGAGTTTCTGCTCAGACACCTCAACAATTTAGAGGGCTGGGCAGTCATCACCCATGTGAAGTTCACCAAGGACAAGTGGAGAATTCTGCAGCTGGGATGGGGTAACCCTGGATGTACAGACAGACTGGGGAATGAGAGGCTGGAGAGCAGCCCTGCAGAAAGGGGCGTGGGGGTCCCGGTGGATGGTGAGTTGAACATGAGCCAGCAGTACCCTGGCAGCCAGGAGGGCCAACCCTGTCCTGTGGGGCAGCAGAGACTGCATCCCCAGCCAGGCACGGGAGGGGATTGTCCCGCTCTGCTCTGCACTGGGATGGCCTTACCTCAAGTGCTGGGGGCAGGTTTGGGTGGCACAATATACAAAAGATATTAAGCTATTAGAGGGTGTCCAAAGGAGGGCAAAAAAGAGGTGTAGAGGGGAAGATACATGAGGACTGGCTGGGGTCATTTGGCTTGTCCCCCTCACTGGAGGAGACCAAGGGGAGACTTGCTGTGCTCTACGGCTGTCTCGTGAAGGGAAGAGGAGGAGCAGGCACTGATCGTTCCCCTGTGGTGACCAGTGACAGAACCTGAGGGAACGGCCTGAAGTTGGATAAGGGAAGGTTTAGGTTGGATATGAGGAAAAGATTTTTCACCAGGAGGGTGGCTGGGCACTGGAACAGCTCCCCAGGGAAGTGATCACAGCACTCAGCCTGACAGAGTTCAAGAAGCATTTGGACAGTACTTCTGTGCACATGGTGCAATTCCTGGGGATGTCTTGCACAGTACAAAGAGTTGGACTTGATGATCCTTGTGGGTCCCTTCCAACTCAAGGTATTCTGTGATTCTAAGATAACAGTTTACAATACAATTTATCAGAAAACCATAAAAAGGTCCTTTCTCTGTTTTTTCAGTTTTAGTTTCTTTTTCTCTTTTTTTTTCCCCCCATGTAAATTCAAAGCCGCACCTCAAAACAGTGGGATAACATGTTCACACAGCAAAGCTTTTGGCAGTTTATGTTTGGTTTTTTTGATATTTGGCATCCATGAAAGGAAACTGTTCCCTGACACCCAGCAGTGGCTAGTTACATGAGAAATCATGCCCTCCTCTGTTCATGATTATTTATTGATTAAAATACAATGTACTGAATTGCAAATTACTTCTTGGACAGCTTGAATGCCAGATCATTGTTTTATGCCCTTAAAATGCAGCAATACATTGGATACACAATGTTCTGAGTATATCTACCTATTCTCACCTTCCATTTATAAATTATAAAGCAGTTGGTTTTGATAATAGTAGACTGTATTTGTCTCAATAGTACGAAACCTTTATAGCTAAAAATAAACAGGAAATTTAGATGGAATTTTAATTAAATGTGGCTTTTTCTCCTCATTGGGAAACCCTTTCAGCAACAGCTTGAAAACATAGGAGGAAAGCTTTCTTAATGTTCCTATTATCTATTCAAGTCTCAAAGGAGTTTTTCCATCTTGTTATCCAGGGTTTATGTGAACTATAGGTACTTTCAGTGTCTTACTGCACTTCTGATGTTTTAATTTGGATGCCTTTAATTAAATAATTTTAAGATTATTTTTCAGCCTGTTAGAAATGATATATACATTGCCTCATAACAGGTTAGGATATTTTAAAGCTGAAATGACATGTAACCATTGGACACACTTTAGAACTAAAAAGTATTTTTCTAGAGTTCAAGAAATATGGCGTGATGATTTAGAGGACCAGACAGAGTAAAGTAGGCTCTGTGTGTGTAAATGATTTTATGACCACTCATGGTTTAGGAATTTATTACAAGGATTTTCAACAACCTGATTTAAAGGACATGTGAGAGAAGGCTGATGAAACACTAAGTAATGGTTTAACAGAGCACAAGTGAATCATTTTATAGTAATAATCTGCATTAATGAATGGTTGATAAACACATTTATATGGTGGTGGCTCTGAAGCATGAACAGTAAAGATAGTAATAAATCTGTATCAAAAATATGTATCTGTTTTCATAATTCAAGTGAGCCTCCTTACAAAACCCCTCTACTGCAGATGCTTTTCCCCTAACAATAAGCAAAATGTAAACTTATTTGGATATTAAAATCCATCTACCCTGTGTTTTCACATGACCATGTGAGCATGACCATTCTCATAGACCCTTATTTCCTGCTGATTCCTACTGGTCCTACACTCTCACACCTAGGCTAAGTGTTGAGGAATGCATTTAGTGCAGGTGGCTCAGTGTGCAAACTGCAGATTGAAGCTCTGGGAAACTTCCAGTGGAAGATCTGGGAGTTTCCAGTACCTATTGAATGATCATGATGACCAATTTTTTTTGATCATCTGGATTGTTAAGTGGCAGAGGAACCAGAAACAAAAGTGACTTGGTGAAGATCACACAGCTGCCTGTGGCAGAGCTGGAAACTCAGCCCATCTCTGTTGATTCCCATTTCAAAATGTTTATCTTCCAGGTATTCAAATCCTTTTGGGTGTTGCGGGAATCCCTGTACATCTAGCTGAAGGCTACCAACAACAGAAGTGTGCAAAAGCTAAGAAAAACAATCATTCTCAAATTCTTTGTGAAGAGTTGCTCAGGCTGTAAGAGCAAGATCTATCTATGGCCTGTGTTATTAGAGCCCTTTTAAATCCGTGCTTGATCATATATCAGTATTTTATTGTTATTTTGCAAAATCACTCTTCAGTTAAATTACTAATTTCACTCAGGCTAATATGGTATATAAAATGTACTCTTTTCTTATAATATCTCTCTTGATGGAAAAAATAAAAAGGTAATTTATTATGCATGATATTTGCCTAAACTCCTTCTTTATACTCATTTCACTACATGGAAATTTTGTCAAGAAAATGTGCCATTCAACCACCTGTGTTAATCCTGTGTAAATCTGGAGAAGCTCCATTCAGGTTCATTGCAGGCTTAAAATGCTGTAGCTGATAGCAAGATGTGTCCCATGGCTCCCTTTTTCTAAAGATATTCTAAACTTATCATGTAAATTCACACTTTTATGTGCTAGGAGTAGTCATTTGTATGCAAAGATGTTTCACTGCCTTGACTATTCTAAACTGAAAAAATAAAGACTTATTTATCCTGGCAGAGGATGATAAAGATTTATATTGTGTAAATTTGAAGAATTTTTCATTATTTTGGTTGGTTAAGGCTACTGGGGAAACAATCATTCTGGATTTTTTAAAGGACTTGTGTTAGAGACCATATACGTAAGCAAATAATATTTTAGCTCATGAATGTCAATAGAATGTAATATTTATTTATGGCCTTTAACTATTGTGCCTGTAACTAAAGTTGTGTGGAAAATTAGTGAAAGAAAATTTCCAGTGAATATTCTGTGCTGAATAATCCAAGAGTGTGAATCACAGTGTGCCACTGGTATTATATTCTGAGGAAGATTGTGCACACTGGTTACCATAAAATATCTCTTCAGAGACAGGAGGCAGTGAGGTGAAACCATCTGCTGTGTATGTTTGTGTGTATACACATACACATACATGTAAAAATAAAATCTCCTTTGACTTTTCAGAAGTTCATTTGAATTCAGTAGAACTATTTCTAGTGAAACAGGACTTTTTTGGTGTGGGATTGCAGACTGATTCAGTGAGTTATCAGAATGACTGACAGCAACTCCTGATACAGATACACCTGTGGTGAACTTTCACTGGGATGACCCCATTGCACAACCATAGAATCCTGCCTCTCATGAAGATGAGCATGCAAGTGAAGAGACCCAAAGGAAAAGGAATAATGACTTATTTATTTTTAAAAAGTGTATAAATAATTTGATTAAATTATAACAGTCCATGTATTTAAAAATAAAAGGTAGTTAGCAATATGTTTATTTTTTACATTCCCCACATTGTCTTCCCCTGTTTCCCTGATTTGGTTTGGTGTGTGTCAAGCCCTGTGTGTCAGCACCAGATTTCTAAAATGAATTAGCAAGTGATTTCTCATGACACTGATTTTGTCTGGGTTAAGATCTCGTTCATCCTTGGTAGCAATCTGGGGGAGCTGCTGCTTAGATTGTCTTTTTTTTCCCCCTCCTCTCCCTTCTAGAAGCAGTTCATAAACCCATTCTTTATCCCCCATATTTGTGAGGCAAACAGACCAGCAGACAAGCTAGCTTTCAACTTTCTGTTTTTCTTAAGCCTCAGTAAAACAGCAGAGAGAAGATAAAAAAGAGACATCTAATTTTCTTTGGAAGGAATCACACTATTGTCCCACTTGTTTATCCAAGTCTGGCTTTATGGAATTGTGAAGGCTGTTTTTTTTTTGGTTTTTTTTTGGTTTTTTTTTGGTAACTTTTGTTTCACTCCTATAAAAATGATGTGGTGCATTTTCCAAAAAGCCCTCCAAAAGCCTTGACTTAAATAAGCTGTAATGCTGCATCAGAAACACTTACTGAAGCCTGAAGTGGTTTTGCCCACCCTTTTCTCTGTCACAGTTTTCTTAGGTTGTCCTTCTTTAGCCACTGTTGCTTTAAATTATTTTCTCTATTTTTTCCCTTTATTTTGAAAATGCTAAGTAGAGTTAAATGCAAACCCAGACGTTTTTCGTTCAAGGTCCTTAGCACTGTTCTTAGTGCAGGTGGGATGACATTTTATAAGGGATAACTTGCCTCCTCCTATTTCTTTCCTACCTCACTTGAACAAGAACTTCGGAAAGATTTATTTTAGTGTGATGCTGTGTCTAGGAGAAGACATTTGCTCAAATGTGTTTTTGAAAGCTGAATGCATGTGCAAGTGCATTCCAGTTATCTGATTCCCTCTTGATCCTAATGAACGGAGAGAAGCTTTATCCTGACAGACAGTGCTTGACTGTTTTGCTGCTCTTTCCAAATTGTCGCACTGTCTTACCTGTTACAGCTGCCTTCAGGCTGTCTGTGAAAGTTCACAGACTGTAATTCTTTGGGTCATATATTAGCCTTTGGTTTACAAAAGAGTCTAAGTAATCTGAAAATTTCTATGGCATGCCTGCTGACTTTAATAATCTATTATTAAATCTATAAAGATTTTAGGTACTTCGTGCTTTACCTTCATTTTTCTGTGTTAATTAGGGCAAAAAGTCAATCCCATGACAACTTTGTAATGGAAATTGGGTGAATAATGTGTTGGTCAGGCAGAAGTCAGGACTGCTGCCAGAGGGAAAAATAACACCTAATTTTTGTGCCTGAGTAACTAGAAAGATGCTCTGTGGTTAGGAGGGCTGGCTGTGCTTCCCTGGATATGCCTTGCAGTACCAGCTGTCCAAACTTTGAAGGCTGAACTGTAAGCATCTTTCACCAGGCACTAAAAAGCCTGGAGCCATTGGACGTTAAAGTCTTGACCTCTCTAAATTAAAGTTTGTTCTCAACTCACAGAAAATACTTTCACACTTTGGTTAAAATAAAATAGAACAACAAATTAAGAACATCTTAAAGTATAATTACTAGGTTTTTTCATTTTAAGGTGAGTAAAGGGTAATCCTTCTAAAGAGGAGCTTCAAGTCAAATCGGTTTGACTCTCTGGGACATAAATAGCTGTAGCCGTGATCTACCACTGAGAAACCAGAGCTTGATATCAAATCTTTCCTGATATTTTGTTCGATCTGCAGCCCCTCTATTCAGAAACCTTTTGGCAAGTTACTTTCCTGCACTTTGAATTCCACAGCAAATATCTTGTTTGTGATGCCCTCACTGGCTAGCAAGAGAACCTAGGGACAACAGAGCCCAACCTGGGATACAGACAGCAGTGATGATACTACACTCTGCTATTTGATATACCACTCTGGTATTTTTAAGTAGTACTGGCAGCAGGTTTGCAACTGGAAATTTTCCCTCCTGAGAAGAATACTCAATGTGCCAAAAGCTCCCAAACACACTCCTCCTGCTGGCATTTGGGCCAATGAATTTTTCACTGTGAATGTATCAGAGATAAACACCTGTGGCAAACACATGTGTGGAGAGATCAAAAAGCATCTTGTTTGGGTTTTTCAGTGCTTGAACTTTTGCCAGCATCAGCTGTAGTGAGCAGTCAAAGAGCTGTCATGTAGTTGTACTGGGATTTTTCAAACCAAATGAAATCAATAGTCCAGAATCCACACTTCCGCTTAACAAGTCAATTTACAATTAAGAGAATGTACAAGGGAATCCACCTCTGCTGTACAAATAATAATTATGAGTAATATTTTTGCTTGTCTCCTAACTCAAGACACCTTATTTCACTGTCTCACAGTCTCCTTTTCTGTCTTCAGTCTCCAAGTTTTGAGTCTTGTGCAATATTTAAAAAATTAATTTCTGCAGCTTTAATAGTTTCTTACTGGGAGAAAAATAAAGCAGATGGTGTGATTGTTTGTCAACGAGCAAAATCTTCTTTCACAAAACTAAGATGGATCTTAAAACCAACTCTAATAACATATTCTCTATGTACTTATAATGGAAATTTTAGCAATTAAAAAGCTTCCCACTCTTTATTTGGAAAGGTAAACACTGAATATTCCCCGCCTCTTTCTTTCTGTTTGAAGATGATCCTTATGTAAAGACTTGGACCAACCTGAGCTTCACAATTCAATCAGTAGACCCAGTTTGCCCACAAATGTGGAGATATAGTTTCAAAATAATTAAATTGTATGACTGTTCCTGGGACTATATCTGCCTGAAAATTAGCTGTAGCTAGATAGGTAGACATATAGCTCCAGATTTGGCACAAAAGATTATAAAATACTTTTAAATGCAAAATTTGTTATCCAATCAACAGAAGCATCATCAGTTATCATGACAAATTCTGAACAATGTGCTTTGAAAAGTTAATCTTTCTTACTAAAATGATTAATCTAAAGGAACATCTAACTTGTCATATTGGAGTAGACTCATTTCTCCTTTTGGTTTAGTATCTTGCGTCAAAGCACATCATCAGACACTGTAAACCTGTTGTGGCTGGCCTCATCTCACTAAACAAGATTATTGAACACCCTCAAGTGTGAAGGTGTCTCAAGTACTCTTGGAGCCCTCTCTGTCTTTGGGAGGACTATAGGGATGTCTCTGCCTGTGCTGCCTCATGACCATTGTTACACTGCTGCCTGTAAGTGCTCAATGATGCCTTGGATCTACATAATATGAAAAGTATCAATGGCTGAGCATAATATGTTAGGAGAGGAACAGAAAATATATAGGGGGAGAAATGAATTGCTGTGCAAGGAAAAACACTGTAAGCTTTGGGTTGAGGGTGGATTTGTGGTTACCTGATTTTTGCTTTCTTTTTTTTTCTGTAGTATTTATAAAACATGGGATGTTATTGGGAGATGATGCACCTAGTCCTGAGAAGTGCTGAGAATGTAATCCGTAAGTTTCTGACAAGCCCTGACCAGCCAAAATTCTACTTCTTGCAAACACTTTTGCTTGTCATTTGCCCAGAAACAGGGGTCTGTTACAATGAAATGAAAATGTCTTTGTGCGAAAAGAAGTGGATGTTAGGGTTGTTTTTTTGCCACAAACTTTTGATGTGCATGTGTTCTGAAGGGGGTGGGGAAATGAATAGAGCCTTGGATTTTTCTGGCATGTGTATTTCTTCCAACAGTTTTATTTCCTGTAGTTAATTCTCCAGTGTTTTTCAGGATAAAATAAAGCAGATAAACTCATGCATAGTGTAAGAAAATGAAAGTAATTCCAAAATATCTGGCAGAGACATTTTAATCCTAATTAAAACTGAAGGAGGAAAGAGATGAAATGAAATACATTTTATAGCCCTGACTTACTCTCCATCAAGGAGATTTTTTTCTGTTCTAGAATGCCCCTGCATAATTTCTAATCAGCCTTTCAGCCTTCACCATGAGTGACAGAGCAAGGAGGAGAATGTCTGCCAGTGTCCTGGGAGAATTTATTTAAGGTTCTCCTGAGCTGTGGAAGGGATTTGTCATTGTCAGTATCAGCAACGTGGCTGATCAGCACCCTGGTCAGTCTTGTCATCAGAAGAGGAAATAGAGTACGTGCATGTGACAGATAAAGAGAGAGCGAGAGAAAAATTGCCTTACAGAAAAATAATACTCATTCTAGACATCTGTGTCTGTGTGTATTCTAGCTGTTGTTCCACTAATTCTTGGGGAAATATAAATAAGAACCGTCATTCAATTTACTCTCTAATTTACTTCACTGAGCACTTGGGAGATGAACCTGTGAGGGAGAGCAAGCTGGCCTGAGGAAAAAGGAATGCAGTGCTCGTTCCCAAGATATCCTCTTTTATACATCCTGAAAATTTGTCAGTTAATTTCAGGAGACCCCAAAGAAACTGTGATAAGTGAGCCTCTTGTGTTAAGAGGTTTGGGATCTGCAAAGCATCCAAAATTCCAGGGGTTTATCTGAGCTTATCAGCAGTAGCTGACACTGTTTGATCTGCCAATTGAGTCAGGAATATCTTTGAAACAGGTGTTTGTGTGAGGTTTTCCACTGCATTATGATTCTGGTCAGCTTCAGGCTCTCACTGCACTTCCAATTTGATCTAAAAATACTTTTGCTGATGCAGGCTATAAAACACTCAGTTGTAGGTGAGGTGGTACTGTCTTCCCTAATTGCAAGATTCAGTTATTTGTAATTTTAAAGGTTGAGAGATACATCTCTGATAAAACCATTTACCAGCATATTTGAGCTCTTCTGACACAAGCAGGAGGTTTTCCTTCCAGATCATAGGTAAATATAGAAGATGTTTTCTGTAAAAAAAAAAGATTTCTTTTGCTAAAGCCTGAGGTGCATCAGACCTTCTATTATTGCTTTCTTTTCCTTGCTGGAGCAAAAGAGCTGCTGCATGTTAGGGAATCCTGGTCAGCCTGTACAGCAAATCCTGCCCAGGCTGTTCCTACAGCCGAAAGGGTATGGCTGTGGCCAGTGTGCAGAGTTCCTCTTGGTTGATTCAGCCTCCTTTGAAGCCATTAGCTGGCTCTAAGTGGCTGAATTTTAAGTTTAGTAAAGGCATGGCATAAGAGGACAAACAGAATATTAGTAGACACACCTAATTTGCTGAGTTTGGGCTCATGTCTTCCACCCATGACCTTGGAGTCTTGAAATTGGGGCCTGAAGGAATCAGCTGCAGATTATCTCTTCATACACTCATAATCTGTGTTTAGATACTTCTTCTTTGGGTTCTGTAGTGGCATGTGGGAAAACATAACACTGTAAATCCTTCGTGCCGGCTTTAAGAATATTCAAGGACTAGAATTTAAGCTGGATATCTAGATTACAAAATTTTAATAAGAGAACAGGCTATCACTGTGTTTTCACTTCTTTTTTTTGCCGATTTTAATCATGAAACAGCTGTACTCTTTACAGCATCACAGGTTTTACAAATGTTCTTGAATCTTATAGAAAATGGTAACAAAAGCTGCTCTGAGGTTCTTGACTTTAATTTCATTCACATATACATTATAAGACGCTATTAAGGAAATTAAGCAGTGATAGAGTGAGAACTAAATTTGTATGAGGCACTAGAAAAAATCTGATGTGCAAAAATTGTTTGAATAAATGGCTGGTTTCCAACGTCACTAAAATCCTGTAGCTAGTATCTAAAGTCCAAACAAAACTGCTAGAGTTGATGGTGGTCAGTGGAGAGGGAAGGTTTGTTGCATTTTTTTAAAAGAAGGAATTTCAGTGTTTTCAGACTTATAATATTAATTAGAAAAAAAAAAAAAAGATCATGTGACATTCTAATGAAATCTAGTTCTTCATTGTGCTTGCCTATCCAGGACTGCATCAGTTATGTTATGACTCCAAGACAACTTGGAAGGTGGATTTTCCACAGGTGCAGTATTGGTTCTCATTCAAAAGGGAAGCAATGGCACTTGGGGAAGAATATTTCAAACAGTTTAATCTCACGCTTAAGAAGAATAATGCAGTCAGTCTCTGCTGCGTTTGGCTAGGATAGAGTTAATTTTCTTTCTAGTAGCTGGTACAGTGCTGTGTTTTGGATTCAGTATGAGAATAATATTGATAACACACTGATGTTTTAGTTGTTGCTAAGCAGTGCTTGTTCTACATTGGAGACTTCTCAGCTTGTCCTGTCCTGCCAACGAGAAGGGTGGAGGGGCACAAGAAGTTGGGAGGGGGCACAGCCAGGACAACAGACACAAATTGGCCAAGGGGATATTCCATATCATATGACATCGTGCCCAGGATATAATGTGGGGAGAAAGTTGGCTTGGGAACTGGTTGGGTACCAGCTGGCAAGTGGTGAGGAATTGCACTGTGCTTCACTTGTTTGGCATATTCTACCTCTTTTTTACCATTACTGTTATTATCATGATTATTATTTTCTTTCGTTTCTGTCCCATTAAACTCTCTTTATCTCAACCCATGACTTTTCTCACTTTTACTCTCCTGATTCCCTCCCTCATCCTGTTGGGAGTGCATGGTGGGAGTGAGCGAGTGGCTGTGAGGTGCTTAGTTGGCAGCTAAGGTTAAATCAAGACACTTTCTCTGACTGAGACTTTTATAGGGCACTTTCCACTAAAAATATTTTTAGATCAAATTGAGAGTGCAATTTGGGTGAGGAAATTGGAATGAAACTCACTTCTAAACTGTTACTCATCATTTGGAAAACAGGCCCACAAGAGAAACCAGGCATAGGGATAAGTTAAGCCTTAACCATGAAGAATTTAGAGAAATAATGCAGCTGAATATGGAAATGAATAATCCTACCCTAATTTTTAAATTTTGGCTGTCTTCTGTTGAAAATCATACAGTTAATAACACTTTCCTCAGTAGGGTATTCTCATTTCTTTGCCTTTTTGTTGTACATTTACCTGTTTGGGTTTTGTCCTGTTTTGCCAGCCAGATCTCTACATCTGTGTCAAAAGACAGGTCATAAAAACTGAAAGTGAGTCTTGAAAAACAATTTTGCTGGAAAAAATAACTAAACCTGCTTACATGTATTGCTGGATCCTACATTGCTTTTGTCTTGGGCAAGGAAATGCAGAGAAACTCTTGGTCAGCCAGCTCAAAGCGTTGCTGCTAGCCATCAGAATTTATTGCTGAAGAGAACTTGTGGTAATCAGTTCCCAGTGCAGAGACCACGCTGCTATATTTGGATCCTGCTCAGAAGGGAAAATAATATCCAGGCAACAAAATGTTTTGCACTGTTTACCTCAAACTTAAAAACAACAACAAGCAGCTTGAAGGCTGAAACTAATTGTGAGAGATCTTATCCCATAAACACCTACGAAAGACAAGAGGTATAAAAAATAGGGTCAAATACATGGTGTCTTCTGCTATCCATAGGTGTAACATCCTGGGGGTGACAAATCATATATAATCAATATATATGGAATTTTTCTATATAAAGAAGCATGGTGGCTACATGGATGAGTGGAAGTTTCTCCCTTCCTTGCCGAAGTTCAAATTACTTAGTTATTTTTTTTCTCTTCCTAAAGTCCTGGATGTTTCAGATCTCTCCCTCAGAACATCATATACATAGTGATTTGATTGTCTGCCAGGAAACTGGTGAGAAGCTAATTTACTGAAAAGAAAACAAACAGTAATTGCAAATGAACAGCGAACCTTCAAGTGTGGTCAAGAGCCCTCTCATACTTGTGGATTTTTCTCTGTTGTGGTGGTAATCGTGCTCCACACCTGAGCAGGTGCCAAAGGAGGTCTGGTGCTACTGTCTGGATACTGTTGGTTGTTGATGTTGATCTCTCCTGAGTTTAAATAGTTGGTTTCAGCCAGTCGTCCTGCATCCTCCCAAAGGCAAGTCATCCTGTTCCAAGTTGAACAGCTCAGATGGTTTGCCTTCCGAAGGGCTGGCTCCATCACCTTTGACTACTGAGGGAGTAAAGCAACTTGATAATTAGGCTGTGTTGGATCCCTGCACTCTTAGCTGGGGACAAATTTTACCTCTCCAGGAGAAAGGCAATTCTTGTGAATGGAAAACACATGTCATCCCACAGCTTTAAATCTATCTATGGGGAAATATAAGAAATACTGAAAATAAGATATTAATTTGATTTTAATTGAAAGTATAGATTAAGTATGTCTAACACCTGGGGGAAATACATATTTTTTGTAGTCTTTACCGAGTTCTGGTACACTCTGGGTCAAAAAAGGTGCAGAAGGCAACAAATTGTCTTCTGTGGATGAATCTTTTCTCCAACTGAGTTAGATTTGTTGAGGAGTTTCATGCGCTTCTCACAGGAACAGAGCAATTCCCAGGGAAGGGAAAGGTCACCTTCTTCTAGCTGCAACCAATGTGGAGTCCAGTAATTTGTAACTAAATCATGTCTGACAGAACTGATAAGTCTGCTCTATTGTGAGTGTAAATATCAGAGCTGCACTTATTAACCTATGAATGCGAAACCTCTCCAGAAAGCCCACTTAAAATTAAGGCAGATGATAACAAATTTATGCTTTTTCTCAGAGCTGAAGAGAATAACAATGTATAAATATATAAACTTCTAATTACGAAAGCATCTGTTTATGTCAGGAGTTGGTCTTGATACTTTTGATTTCCTTGCTTTTGCTTTTCACATTGAAATGGCCAAGTTTAAGGTGGCACAGCCATGACTCCACGAAGCAGGGCAGCACCAGATTGGCAATCCCCAAGCTGCCTCCAAGCGGTGAGTGGTGTCCGTGTGGCACAGTGTGACATCACAGAACCAGGCTGGCACAGGCCCCCAAAGTTGTGCACTGCATCAAGTGTTCCACACGTGGAAGGAGCCCCGCTGGCACCAGCACAGGAGTCCTGGCACCAGGCTCTATTGCTTGCTGTGCTTCTCATTCCACAGTTCATGCAAGGCTGGTGAGCTGCCCCTAACTCAGTGCTGCACACGGCCCTGACCTCGGTGACTACTGCAGCTGAAGGCATAGACTGAAGTAAGAGTATAATCATTTACTATTAAAGTTTAATCCCTGGTGAGCTGGATTCACAGAGTTACACGTGTGACTCCATGAATAATGATAAAGCTGGTTGCCACGTGAATGTATGATAGCACTGGCTAAATATAGAGAAATCATTAAAATTCTATCTCTGGTTTCCCTTAGGATCTGCTTAGAGATGAATTTTATCCTGATGACACTCCCTCCTCAAAATTATATTAAAAAAAAAAAATCTGAGCATACAATTTGTTTACATGCTTTGCATTCCTAAAAGGATGTAAAAATGTAAAATTCACTGAATGGTGCTTCTGCTGGGTATAGCTGTGTAGAGACACAAGAAAAGAAACTTACTGAAAAAAAGATGGCAAATTTTCAGTCATGTATTAAAAGGTCTATATACTGGCCTGATTTGATGAAAACAAAATCCAAACGGACTATTTAATTTTTTTTTAATAAGCTAGGTGTTATTTTCCTTCTCCAGGTTTCTCTAGGAAAACAAAAACCTCAGCTTCCAAAATTGTGAAGGAGAAATCAGGGTTAAACCAACTCCTTCATTTTGTAGCACATTTCCATCACTTCCTTTAGTGCACCAGCACTGCAGCTATAAAAGAAACCAGGCATAAAGTACACTTGGCATAGTTCACAAGAAACAATTCCTAGCAAATAAGATCGTTTTGCAGTAGGGTCTTAATTAGTTTTTTGAAGTCAGAAGAGGAGTTCTCTAAGCCTCCCTTCCTTCCACCCTTTTCTGTTGTAGCAGCACAAGAGAGAGGAGCCCTCAGTAGCCTGGGATTAACTTCAGGCTCAGTGCTGGGCCCTTTGCATGCATTTGCATATGGATGTAGCATCTATCAGTAACATCAACATTACAAAGACCTGAAGGCCCCCTGTAATTTGTGCCTTTTTGTCAAAGCTAATGTCATATTCTTACTTGTGTCCTATGAAAGTGCATGGAATAGAGCAGGGTCTTTCTAATACTTTACAGAAGAGTCACAAAGTGTGAACAGAGACAACAAATAGGTCATTTTGATGCTGCAATTATTCATTTCCAGATTCATGGAGAAAATTTAGCTGAGACTTGAATTTAATTACCTCTGATAGTGAACCCCATATTCAGACCTAAAGGCATTTGCTATTCTGGCAGAGGGCTGAGGGTCTCACTAAAAGCACTGGTTTGGAAAAGGATATTTTCACAGCCCCAGGAACTCCAAGGTAATCCTTAGAATTTTGAGCAGTTAATTTTGTTTCTACTTTGGAGGCCAACAGGCTGAATTCATGTCAGACAGTGGTGAAGGGAAATATCCATCTGGAAAGTGAAATGAAGGGCACTGTGAGCACAAGAAAGTAAAGCAGGATACAAATATTGGAGAAAAAGAAAAGAGAGGAAATATGTGGATGTTGTTCTTCTTCTCCCTTTTGATCCCAGGAGTCCTTCAGTGCTGCCTCACAGGGAACCAGTGTAACACCTGACCAGGGAGGCAGAGGATGATCCTGTGAGAGATGTTTCATCTAAGTGCAGAGTTAGGCACAAAACTTGAGAGGGAATGATGCCATTTGTACTGAGAGTATTGCTAAGGCCAGGGAATTGCAGGCTTCACTGCTTCACTAAACTGTGCCCCAGGGACAGATGCAACATTTCCCTCTCATCCTTTCTCCTGCCCACTGTTCTGCTATACAAGATATGCCAGCAACAGAGGGGAGGTGACAAGTTACAAGCATGGTTTTCCTCCAGACAAATCATATTGTGGGAGATTAGAGAGGCTTCAGCTTCTTGGTTTGTCCGAAATAAGGTAAAAATAATGGATAACAAACTAATGATTGTTTTTTATTAATTGGGAAAAATGAATTGGTAAACCTTAAGTTTTTGACCTTGGATATACTCAATGACAAGTTGAGTGACTTTTTATTTTTCAGATGAGAAAATAGTTGTACACCCACACAAATATTCTCATTATTAAGAGTAATTATCTATCCAGTATTCCCAATTATTTCCATTATTCTCATGAAATACTTCTTACAAATCCGTCTAGCATTCCTTATTCCATTTCTACCAGCCGAGGTGACATAGATGCAGGTGATCTTGCCTTGGGTCAAGAGGAAGCACAAAATTATCTTACCTCACACTTTATTTTCTGTTGCATTTTTCTATTAGTTGTTGGTTTGGAGAAGCGTATTCTCATTTTTTTGGAAAGCAAATTTCTTTGAGGCTTGTTCAAGGTAGGCGAGTGGGACCATACATGATTTCCAATGTATGTTTTGGCTCTCATCAGTGCACTCTGTCAGAGTTGCACGTCTGAGATATTCTCACAGGTCTGTTCAAGTATTTCACTGTAATGTCATGGTCATAGGGCAGCAAAACTCTGCTTTTATGGGTGGGTAGGTCCAAGTCTTGTAGCACTATCCCTGTGAATTCAACTCAGACTTAACTGCTGTACTCTACTGATCCTTCCACTTTGATCTTCTGTTTTATACTCAGTGCAGCTATGGAAGTGAATACAAAAACTCAGCATGAAAAATGGTTTCAATGTGGAAATTGAGTTCTTCATTAGAATTTAAAAATGCAGGCTCTCATATCTGCCTCCTGGGGAAGGCAGTCAAAAAAGAGAAGGAGAGAAAAGGGGAAATAAAGGAAAACAATTTTTTATTTTGCAAGTGCAGTACTGTTGACTAAGTCCATTGGGCTATCAATGTTGTTAGCTGGAATTCCTGGGATTTGAAAGTAGTTGAAAAACAAACAGCGTATGTTTATATGGGGCCACTGTGGAATATGAGCACGCAGCAATATCTCATTTTGAGGAATGAAAAATATTTAGGAATTGGAAGTTATTTTCATCCAATATTTGTCTGCTATCACCTATCCAAGGCATGGTGCATATCAAGGAGTCAACAATGGGAATCATGTTTCTTCTGTCTCTGCTGGTGTTTTCATATATAAGAAAAGTAACTTTACTTTTCATCTTTGGAAATAAAAGGGAATTTTTAGAGTTCTTAAAAATTGTTTTTTTAAGAGTAGCAGAGGGCTATCAAGATGGAGCGGTTTTATATTTTCAATTTTTGTAATCTTCATGCTAAAATAGAGCCATGTTTGCCTTACTTTGACTTCTGTTTTCTGCAAGCAGCTCTGTGCAAGCCACCCAGAGTCTGTGCTGCCAGCTTGGCTGAGCTGTCTGCATTGTGGGTTGGATTCTTACTCACTGTCTGTACAGCTACCTTGAATGCATTTAATAGCGCCAAGAATGTGGAAGCTATTCTCTTGTGCTTCTATAAGAGAAACCAGTTTAGTTGCCTTTTTCTCCCACCAAATTTCCTGTTCACAGCCCTTCATGAACCCTTTTTTTTTTTTCTGCAATAATGGTGGGCTGACATTCTCTTGAAACCTCTCATTTCCAAGAGATTGCCTGTGTATCCTTACATTTTTCACCACCAGTTCCATTTGCCATATTACTTTGGCTCCTATAGGTGTTGAAAACAGTGATACAACCTGGAAAGTAAGCCCAGACATTTCAAACATTGGATCCAGCCGGACAACAAAACTTATTTGAGCTTTTTGATAAACAATTATTTTAAATGCTAAATGATCCACAGAGTTTGCTTCAGTCTGCCTTGCTCTTTTGAAATCCTTATGAGTCCATAGAAGGCAGTCAGATTGAGTGTCAATGTGCACTACCATTAATAACTATCACCAGCATCTCTCCATAAATGTGTGTGGGTTTTTTTGTCTTTATGGACTGATATTTACATATGTAATTTGTATTTTATGTGCTGCTCATAATGGATCATTTTGTTCTTGTCAGCTTGAAATTCAGCAGGACTTGACAAAATCTCACAAGTTTCCAGTGCACTTCCTTTAAGATGCAGAGCAACAGAAATCCTAAGTGTTAGAAATTAATGCTATATACATAAAATTAGGGAAAAGTTTAAAATAAACAGATCAGTTTACCAAATAATTCTAGATCTAGGAATATACCTGCTAGCAACTGAGCTGCCTAATGAAAGACAGTGATCTTAATCCTTAATTAACAATTAAATTATTAAAAAATGCTAAAGTTTGCTTAAGGGAAACAAATAATGGTGAGATGCCTGTCTCACCTTTGCTTAAGATTGTGTTATTTTATAGTGGAGATTGAACACTTTGCAATCTTGTTTTCTTCAGAATTTAATAAAGTTATCCTTGGGACCTGTCAGCTGCCCATGAAGAGAGGATTTGGTACCATGTACATGTGAGAAATGGGAGTATTTATTCCAGAATGATAGTTCATTTAGTTCTGAAGTTCTTTATGCATGTGATAATGGCAGATCTTTAAATTAATCATCAGGATTAGTTCACCCGTCTTTATTCAAACAAAGCTGTATGCAGAAACAGAAGAGAGTGATTTGAGGTATACTTGTGTTTTGAACATAAAAGCCAAAGTAGATATTTTCTTGCTTTTTGCCAATCTACTTCTAAAGATGTGTATGCAACCTCCTAAAGTATTTGTAGGGGGTTTTGTGTTTGTTTGTTTTAACACAGGCAGGTTTCCTGGAGATTTTTATAGAAATAAAGAAGCAGATTCTTTCTTGGAGCTTACAGCTTGTATGCATTTTGTATTGTCAAAGACAATGGGTCAGCAACAATATTGGAATAGCAGCTGAAGATGTAGCTCTGCAGGCTTTTGAACTTGTGGTTCTTCTTGAGCACAGCATGTTCACAAGCTCAACCTTATATGCTAGATATTCAATTAAAGCCATAGAAAGGCTAATTAGTAGGTTAGCTGTCTCTCATGTGTTTATAATCAAAGCAGAGCACTGGATATTGGTCTCAAACCCATTGTGTTTGAGATGGAATATGGGATGATAATTTTCGAAACCTCACAACCATATGTTCACCCTGTGCTAGAGAAACAGATTAACTTGGTACTACTTAGTTGACCAATTTTTCTTGACAATTTGGAGATTTTGATAAAAGGGTGTCACTTTTGGGTACTACGCCACATGCATGGGAGCTGGTTTTTGCCCCCAGAATGCTTCCATGAGCACAAAGACAGTGATCCAGGAGACACTGCCTACAGGCCTAAGGAAAGATGACAATTCCTTGAGGACCCAGTGTGGGGTGAGACAGAGGGTGATCCAAAGCTCATCCCACCTAGATCTGCTGTCTCTGTCTTCAAGAAGATATTTCTGCACTCATGGGAGACGAAGGCAAGTGCATGGGGGCATGCCTCGTGCCCACATGAAGCAGTGCATACGTGGGCTGTGCCCACATCACCAGAAATGGAGAAGACCCAAATCAAAAATAAGACCCAGGCAGACCCAAAAGGCCCTGTCTGACCAGGGGTGCTTTGAGACTGCTGCCAAAGTTCTCAGGATACAAAGGGGTGCCTTTAGTGAATAATCAGAAACTCGCTCCAGCCCTGTAGTACTGGTTCTTGGCAGAATTACAAACTGCCCTCTGTGTGCTGAGATACTGACCTCAGTCAACATTCTCAGGATTGCTCCCAGAAGTTTTTGAATCTGCAAGACAACCAATATTTTGGCAGATGTTCAAGACCTGTATGTGTGTATGTGATATTTATTTCTATATCCTGAATCATAGTGTTCTGTGAAACTTCTGTCAAGACATTAGAATGTGTCAAATTTCAAGTCAAGCGATCTAGACTTCCATTTTACTTGTTATTCTACTGATTTCCACCCCCACCCCCCATTTGACTTTCAGGAAAAATGAAGGCCAAAAAGCAAATGCAAAACTCCTCAAGTATACAAAGAAAGAAAATATACCTCACTTCTTACCCAGTTAGTTTCCAGATCTATTCATACCCTTCACATCAGCGGACTATTGAGTACAGCTGACAGGCATGAAAGAGTAGCTTCAGACAGGCAATAGTTTAGGCTGATACAGGCAATTCTGCAACTTGACAGTCTGGGAGCTAAGAAGGATTTGAGGAGAAGGATGAAAGTCTTGCCCCCATGTCAGCTCTACCAGTAGCACAGCTTACCATAGACCCTACACTTTTGGTATTTTGCTGGTTGTGTAGCTAAGAAGGTGAAGTAGATGTGGAGTGGTTTTTCTGGAGCAATGCCAGCTCTTTCTTCCACAGAACAGCAAGGCTAATTGTATCCCTGACCATTTTCTGGCTTGGCCTTCTAATCACTTTACCAATCTTGAAGGATGTAATAAAACTAAAATAAGTATCAAGCTGAAAACAATTGATTTATTCGAATAAGGAAAGTAGAGATGTGGATTTTCAAAATGTAGAGCAGAAATGAAATAGAAGTTGGAAAGCCAGATTTGGAGGAGCTTTCAGTTCTTGAAGTTGAAAGAAATCCTCAGTGCTGAAGCCAGAATCTTTGTCACCTGTAACCTAGTGCCATGTTCTGCTTTAATATGTCTGTGGTGTCTTTGCAATGGCTATCTATATCAGTGGCATGGAACTATGTCCAGAATGATGCCCTGCCTCCTCTTCAGACCTGCAGTACTCCTCACTCTTGAAAGTCACAGTGACTCCCATAACTTATTCAGTGTAATATTTACACATGGATCTCAATTCTGTTTTGCTACAAAGCTACATCAACAAGAACAAAGTTGGAAAAATCAAAATTTACGTTGTGGGGGTTATTCCTGTTCTCAGATGTTATATATAAGTTATAAAAATTATATACAAAGACCTATTGAGTCAGGAAGATGCTGGTATCACTTTATACTCCTGGAAACTTTTACCTGGGTAAGGTTACACCTTTTCAGTATTCCAAAACCTTTTTTTTATCTTCTTCTTTGCTGGTGTTTTAAATTGCTAGCGTCTCAGAGGTGCTAATCTCCAGCTTCACTTGTTCTGGAAATTCAATTCAGAAGGTAATTCTAATGAAGGTCCTCTGGAAGTGAAAGCCAGTAATGCACCTCAATGATCCATGGATGTTTGAGCTGCTCATTAATATTCAACCATAAGTCCTGTCTGAGTTACAAGAGCTCCAGTGGTAGAGCCGGTGCTTGAGAGGTAGAAAGTCTCAGGGATGTTTCAGGTAGATAAAAGTTAGATTAAACCAGGATGAGAAGATAAAGTATGGATAAAATACCTAGCTAGACAATGTAGAAGGGTGTAATAGTAAACTAATAATCGGAGAGATGTTTATACTATTTTCTGTAAAGTTCATAATGGGGAAAAGAATAAGAGTTAACTATGTCAGTAACTTAGACATTGTGCTGGGGCTATTCAGGTGGTGAGCCCACGATAAGGACCAGAAAAACTCTTCATTCACAAGTGCAGGAAAATACTTCACTAAAGGGAAGTCCAGGGGCATGGAGTCTCTGTGATACTCTAAGTCTGCAGGATGATTTTCATTCAAATACAGGTAGCAAGCACAGGTCAGTCCGTAAGTGTGACACTTGCTCCACACAGTTCTGGAAAGGCAGTCTGGTGCAAGCTCCCATTTCTCTCCCAGGGATGTCCTGTGCTCTTCTGGCCCAAGATGCTCATGGGGAAAGCACTGTCTGTGCAGTATTTGTCTTGGTAATTTATAGCAAATAATATCCATATTATTTTCCTTTGATTCTATGTATTGTGTGGCAAATGGCCTGTCTTGCCATCAAGACAGAATTGCTTTCTATTCTTGCAAGTGTAAGTGCTATGGGGACTTGAAATGCTGCTCTGCTCTGAGACTTGACTGGGCCAGATATTTCTCCCTTCCCCTGGAGCTGTAAGGGTGAACGACCTGAGCAAACCCCTTCTCTTCATTTGTGCCTCCATAGCCCCCTGTTGCTGGCAAAGTGTTTAAGAAATGTTACACTTCTGAGGGATTAATATCACCCTCTCCTTTGGGACTCCTGACTTAGGTGCTGAAAACTAAGCACTGGCTTTAATGTAGTGTTTTGTCCCCCATCAAAAATAAGGAGAAGGAGTAATGGCTCAGTGCATTACCTGGCCAGCTACTTTCCCAGTTAATTCCAAATGGCTGCCCTAGGCCAAAGGCGAAGCACCTGCTCTACTTTGTTGTGCTATTAAGCATATTTCTGCAGCTGTGCTTACATTAGGTTTGTTCCACTGTGACCTCCTTGAAAGGCTAAGTGCACCTTAGTGCAAGTAAGAGTTGCAGAATAGTCTTCAAAGACTCTTTCATGTTATATTTTTATCTTTGTCCAAAGATAGGCTAGTCATATCCATAAAGCTGTGATTTCTCTTTGATAAACAAGGTTCCTTAAGATTCTCAAGCAGCTTAATAGCATCTATGTCAGAACCTCCTATTTATGGTGCTAATCAAAGCCCTTTGGGATCCCTACAGACCAAATACCTAAGCTGCTGTCTCTACATCCTTCCTATCTCTGTTTTCAGCTAGGGTCCCCAAGGCATCTTATAGACATATTCTCTATGAAGTTATTTTCACTTTGTTGTATTTTGTTAGAGCTCATAAAAATATCTATCAGTAAAAAAATTGTTCTAACTCACCTCACATAAATGTACTGATGCCTTAATTCTCACAGTACCCTGCCAGACTTTTAAATATTCCCTTATTTATTTACTACTGATTAGATGATGTATTTTTTTTAACCAAATTATCTCTTCTTACAGTTTCCATTATACCAGTTTTCTGTTGATGATGACAGTAAAAATATGCACGATATGGGGTGGAATAATGAGCCTGCTGAATAAAAAATAAGGCCAAATTTCTTATATGTAATAATATAGCAAAGATAAGATGTTAGATGTCCTTCTTTGCTACTGTTTAAAATGCATTGACTTCATCCAGGGACGCTGGATTCCTGGGATACATGCAGATAGTTTTCAGAGATCATTATAAAGGTACCATTCCAACAGCAACAAAATATAACTAATACTTACAGGGTCCAAAAATCCTAATTCTTCAAGCTGTGGTGAAATGTTCAAAGCCTTTTTGACTGCTGAATTGTCTGCTTGAGATGTGGCTAGCAAGTTACTGCTTTTTCTCCTGACAGTCAGATGGTATAATCAGAACCTACATGACATATTTGTCTGTCTTTAACATTTTATCACATTGCTCCGTTCTTTCATCTAGAAACTAGTACTTGTCCTTCTATGCAAATGTATCTATCTATTCATTAGTCTGTTGGAATGTCTATAAATATTAGATTGTTTTGAGGAGGCAGGGCTTAATTTGTCAAATGAAAATATTTTTCTCCAGTTTTTAAGCACATGAACTGTGATGGATGCAGTAAAACCCAAAAGGTATAGCTATTTAGCTGGTGGGTGCCTCGAAAGTGTGTCACACAAATTACCCAGCTGGAGAGAATTGAAACCACAGTGAAAATCCTATTATTAACTTCAAAAACATATGGACTGAAAAAAAATATCGACTTGATGTGGCAGTTGAGGCCCATTTTTAATGACTTTTTCAGTCACCCATGAGTAGGAGCCCAGTCAATGTATGGAGTACCCTGAACAATATTTCAATCCTTACATTTCACTGAAGATCTATTTTCTTTCTCACCTTCATTGAAACCTCTTAGACTATCTGGTTACAAAATGTCTCAAAATATGCTCTGGCAGCCAAGTGAAAGCAGTAAAGTGGTTTTGTTTCTTTTGCCTCTTTTCCAAAGTGGAACCATTCTGAAATCCATCAAGCAGCATAACAGCAACACTTTGTGCGTACCCTGAAATAGAAGAGGTGTAAAGTGATGTTGTTATTAAGAGTGCCTGTCCTTTGTCAGATAGCTTTGGAAGTAGAGAGAGGCATTACAAGGAATGATATTCACACTGATAACCACATGTCCAGTTGTGCTCATACATGCACTTTTCAGAACACTACCGTGTGCACTGACAGCCTGCAGAGGATCAGCTTAAAAAATTTCCTTTGAGTTATTTCTTAGCCTCCAGCAGTGTCTGGGAAAGGTGTTTGTGATCAAACTGAAATGTAAAACTGTGATACTATAAATACTAGCAAGTTCTATCTCATGGAGAATATCCTTCTCCAATATGACATCAAATTCTTATTGAAGACAGTAAAATCGGTGTTGTATTGACATTTCCTCTGTATCTATTTCATGTTAAAGGATGTTGATAACTGCCTACTCTAATCATTTCTGCCTCAGGTAAATATTGGTATTGTCCTGAAAGAAAAGCTTATTTCCTTATTACATTAGGGTTTTGTGGGTTTTTTTCAAATATTATTTCTACTCTGATCTGTGGTGAGTCATACACTTTGATATAACCTTTGTTGATTTCCCTGCAAATATTTCATTGGGTGACAAGTACCCAGAGTACTCAATTCTTTGGACAAAAAAAATGCCCAACCTGTCTTTCCCCTCTACATACGTTTCCTCTTTTGTAAGTTTTCAATATTGCGCCTCAATCTGGGTATGTTTTTCTGCTCATCCTTGGCCCAGTACCTTCAAGCTCTACTGCAGCAACATGAGAACAGGAATAAGGAGTTAGGAATCTGTGTGCAGTTTGATGACTGGATAGTCTGAAGGTCCTAGAACCGCATTTTCAAAGTCACTGGGTTGATAGCCACTACCGAATTGTCCTCTTGAGGAACAGTTAGGGAGCAGTCATAGCAGCCTGTATCCCACTGGTATTTGAAGTTTCCATTCCTAAGCATGGAACTATGCTGCCTGCTCACACATCTCAGACACCTTTGGGCAGCTGCCTGGGGTTGGAGAGGCACCTTGAGTGTTGGTCCCATTCCTCCGTGTATCCAAGATGCCATTAAGCATCTGTGAACTACCAATAGGGTCAAGAACCTTTTGTATCTCAGATATGACCTTTAATCCTAGACCAGAGATTTCCAGGGCCTGAATGAGAAATATGCATACTACTTCTTTTTCAAGCCAAAGTTCAGTTTTTCTTTCTTTACATAAGCTGGACAATGAGTTCCCTTCTAGAGTGTCAAGGGTTTGCAGCAGAAGCTGTCCAGCATATACCCTGTTATTCTGCTCTGTTTTCTTATTGCAAGGCTGCATGTCTTGGTTTGAGGGGAACTGAGTTTTTCAGGAAGTTGTGGTCAAACCAATCAGTGGTCAGGTTTGAATGTTGGCACCTGGAGTGGCCACTGAGGGGTTAGACACGCCTCTGAGGACACAAGGGGTTAAAAGCAAGGTCTCCCAGAGGGAATTTCTCTTTCTGGCTCTGCTTTCAGGAGAGGAGCATCTTCTCCCTCTTCCCCTGCCCAGCTGAGCAGGCTGGGTGGGGGAGGGGAGCCAGGTGGCCAGGCTGAGGTAGGCCCGGGGCCCAAGGCGGGGGAAAGAGAGAGAACTGGACTGGAGCTGGGCCAGCCCCATCCAGGATGGAGGGTGGAGAACTTTGGAGGTGCCTTCTGTCCCCCCATCCCCCCTTTTCCCATCTCCCCTGCCCCGCCAGGGAGAAGGTGCTGAGCTGCTGCTGCGTGTGGGAGCTGTTGGAGCCTGCGAGTGCCTGGGCCTGTGGCCCTGCCGGGAGCCAGAAGCTTTTAACCTTATCTGAGGCAGAAGAAAACTTTTCCCAGACATTGATTCTCATGGCTGATGGTTTCAGAAGAGAAAGGGACAGCCTGGGACCGAGATGATAAAGGACGATGAAAAAGAACCCCTCGATGGCTAGAGATGAAGAGGAGTGGCTTCTGAGCTGGACTTTTCTTGCGTAATGTTAGCCATAGACAGACCGTGAACTCTCCTGAACTTAAATAAGACTGTATTTGGGTGGATGCATTTGGCTCAAAACCAAAGACTTTGTGGCCTGTTCTTGGAACCCTCGGCCCCAGGGGTAAATGAGGGGGGGGACTGCTTGTCCCAGTATCAGAAGATGGCTGGTTTGGTACTTGTCCAAGCATCGTTAAAAGAGCCCTATATGCGGTTTTGGTCCATGGACAGTGGTGAGAGCACTGGACATGGAAAGGAGGGTGTCACCCTGGTAGAATTCTCTGGGCAGTGCCATGGGTGACGTGGGAACACGGGAGGGTGGACCTGTGTTTCCTGTGGGGGGGTCTGTGGTGTGAGAGAGACTCCTCTCTCCCTGGATGGATTAAAGATTGGTTTTTTTGAGTGATGATGACTTTGATTGGGAACCCAGGGTTTTGGTTTAAGCAAGTAAGATGAGGGTAATGTGTAAGTGTTAACAGTTTGAGCCCGTAAGGGGTGGAAATTGGGGGAGGAGAAGAAATGTTCCGGGAGGTTTTAATTTCTGTTTTTGGGTGTTTAGGTTTTCTTTTCTATTTTCTGTTATTATTTAGTTTAATAAAGTTTTCTTTCTATTTTAAGTTTTGGGCCTGCTCTGCTCTGTTCTTGACCACATCTCACAGTAGTTCATTAGGAAAAACAAACACTCATGGGTGCACTGGCGTTTGGCCAGTGCCAACCCATGACACTGCAAAATGGGGAGGATTAAGAATTCTGAAGTTCTGTATTCTTTTCTTCCAACAAAAGGCAGTACATTATGATGGCTTTATTATTGAAGAATTAGGGAGAATAAAGCCACTTTAGAGAGGAGAATCGGTTCATTCACTGTAGTGCTTACTAAATACCTGCATGTTTCTAGTATGAATACCAGCCTCTGGAGGATGGAGATATCTCCTTTCTTCCTGACAGAGGTTCTGCCAGTGATTCTAGGCCACATGAGATTGCAACTCTGGAGGAAAGAGTTTGAATTATGAGTGATCTTTCTTCAGAGTTCTTTGTGATTTTTTATTGTCAACATTGTTCTTGTTCTTATTTACATGTACTAGGCCAGATGTGCACAGGAAAAATGAGGCATGTATGACCACCAGATAAATTGCTACTTGTAAGTGCAAAAGTTATTTTCACTAACAGAGTGGATGGCCAGGAACCTGTTTGGTATTTGGCCTATTAGAGGCAGCTGGTGACAAGCTATTAACAAAGGAGAGTAGCAGATTGGTTTTGTTGGGACAAAAAGAAGGCTGGGCAGTTTCAGTGGTGCCACATTTACCCACAGAAGGGAAATGACTGAGAACAGACACCAGAAATGTCTTATTGTGGGTTTTATTAACACCCATTTTCTCTTTAAAGTAAAGAGAATAAAACAGTGGCTGTAGTAAAAGTTAAAAAGAATTTGGAATAGAAAATTGTCTGGTACCCTATCACTCTTCCTTTGTTGCACTTCTTCCTAAATCTGTGATTTCAATTACGGGTTTTTTTCCTTCAGATAATGAGTCTATACAGTAATTTTTACAACCCAGAAGGAAACACACCTTTTAACAGAAAGATAGTGGTTAAATCTGCAAGTGAGAGTTAAATCATCCAGTTGAATAAAGGGTGGGAAATATTCAGCAGATTGGGTACATGAACCATTTCTTGGACAGTCAGTGATTAAAAAGAGAGTTTCAAAGTCCTAAATAAACAACATATGGAGAAGAATTATGAATTTAACCAAAACTGCAGTGTGATAGAGCAGGAGTTTCTTATGTGTTACTGGTTCCAATAAATATTTTAAATAAGTAAATCTGCAGTAAATAAAGACAAGGAGGAAATGGCAAAGCAAAAAACTTGAGGGAACAATCATTTCAGAGAGGCTGAATGAGTTTTCCAAAGACTAAATGTTCAAGATAATGCTGTTTCTATATTTCTATTGGAGTACAAAAGCTGAGTTTAAGAATCAGCAAAATGCTGTGCCAAGGCTACAACTCAACTTGTCCAACAACAGCCTCACATATCAGCCATAAGGGAAGCCTTCAGTTGGATAAGGATGAGCTCCTCTTCGGGGCAGGATTTCTTTCACAGGCATTATGTTGAACACAGCTCCCCATTTTATGGAGAAATGTTGGAGACCTGTTTCAAACAGTTGATAGTTATATAAAACACAGTAAAGTTTTTCAGGATCACATCCTTCCAGCACTATATTCCTCTGCCATCTTTTGATGGTAATGCTAAACATTCAGAAATTATAGGTTCTGTGTTAGATTCCCTGATGCTAACAGAGTGCAAATATGTAGATATCCTCTATTCACCATGAATAAAAGATTTTAAGATAACCAAAAATAAAGTCAAAAGAAGGTTTTTGTAAACCGGCAGGATTGAAGCTGAAGGTACCCCTCTGACTAGTGTTCATAGGGGCACCTATTCAAGGATAATAATTTGAATAACAAAAAGCAAGTGAGCCACATTCAGGAGCCAGAAGCCTTTTCTGTCCCTTCTACCTCTGCCCAAAAGGCTGTGCTGAATTATGAGGCTGCTGAAACAGAGGCAGTGAGAAGGCACAAGTGGTCTGTGCTTGGTCAGGGGAAGGCAGCTGTAGGGTGCCACTGCCACTGCCTGCTCTTGTGCCTGCCCTCCCCATGCAGTGCTGCAGGGTTGGGAAAGAGTGGCTGGAAAGCTGCCCAGGGAAAAAAGAGCTGGGAGTATTGGTCAAGAGCCATCTGAGCATGAGCCAATAGTGTGCCCAGGTGGCCAAGAAGGCCAATGGCAGCCAGACCTTTATCAAAAGTAATGTCACCAGCAGGACCATGGCAATAGTCACCAGTGAGGTCACATCCGGAATGCTGTGTTCAGTTCTTGGGCTCTCACTGCAAGAAAGACATTGAGGTGCTGGAGGGGGTCCAGAGAAGGGCAATGAAGCTGATAAAGGATCTGGAGCACAACTCCTACAAGGAGCAGCTGAGGAAGCTGGGGGTGTTTAGTCAGGAGAAGGCTCAGCCACTAGTTGAGCCACACTGCCTTTCCCACACACCTGAGCTGTTTTACATGAAGACCTCTGTTTAAAATGAGAAGGGGTTAAATACTTCATATTCCTGTGCTTGGAGTTCTAAATAGTGTTGAATGTTCATTTTTCTTAATGAAAAACACATTTAAACAATGTAGGCTTTTCTTATTTCGTTGTAACTATCATAACACTACAGATTGCTCATAATATGCAAATGCCTATATCTATTTGGAAGCGTGGCTACTATCACACTGACTATAAATCTAAATTAACAGAGATACATGATTTACGTGCATATGATGTAAGCACTCAAGAGGCAGGCTATTTGTAAGAGAAACATAATTCTTTTATTAACTTCCAAAACCACCCTGCTTACACCTTTGGGAATTCACAGAGAAGATGTGCATATATAATCGCATAGGAGCAATGCAAACAGGAGTGTGATTATGGGAAATACAATTCTGTTTACTATCTATAACATCTTTGATTGTTGATTATTCTTGTCTTGGTGCCAAAAAGAGTCAGAATATTGCTAAGAGTTAGTTCAGGACAGTGGATCGTAATGAGTATAATTGTATAATGAGTATAATTTACATGGAGAAGAAAGTTTTTTCTCTGTCTACAAAACCAGAATTAAATCTTAATTTGCTCTGTATGAAGCAAAATCAACTATCTACTTGCAGCAGAGCCCCTACCAACATAAAGACAAAGAAATGAGTTCATATTAAAGGACCCTGATTCAACATATTTGGGCTCATTCACTGATTTTTCCACTTGCCCTTTGACATGTCACCTAATTTCCCTGCTGAAATTCCTCTGTGAAACTGATTAATAATATTAATATCTTTAGCTAATTTATTCAGAGAATATGCAGAATCTGGAAAGGTGGAGAGCTAGACTTTGCTGTGGAGGAACCACTTTATTACAACTAGCCTGCTATACGAAGGACCTAGTCCAAAATCCTGCTGTGCCTTAGATTTCTGTTAGTAAACAAGAGGAATGAGGTCTCCTGACCTCCAGCACATGCTAGAAACCATGCTGATTTAGTCAACAATGGCTCATTATCCAAAGTGTTTATTGGATTCATTAAGCACTGAAAGCTGTGGATGAAAAAGAGGGCGTGCTTTAATTTCCTCATTCCTGCTGCCACTTTTCTCACTTTCTTCACACTGACATTCCTGCTTTAATTAAATGTTTAGCTCCTCCTTGTGATTTCTGCACACACCATTTCAATGACATAAAGTGATGTTTCTTTGTGGCAAAAATATGTCTAGACTGTTAGTAGATCCTCTTGTGTTTTAGAGATTATTAACTGGGAATGTCCTCCTAAATATTCCACCTAAAGTGTATTTGTCTGGCTTTCTCCTCTGAGTAAAAAAGTATTGCCTGGGACTGGCTAGACAAGCCTGCTGTGCAGAATTGATTTTCATGTTTTATAAGGTACTGATGACTCCCGTGCTTCTGTTGCAAGTCATTTGCCTCTTGATGGGCTCTCTTTCACATCAAAAGCCCGAGCAGCAGCAGTAAGCTGATCAACATCAGAACCTCAGCAACTACAAATACTGAAGACCTTGAAAGAGAGGACAACTAATGTTTAAAATATTATTTTTAGGCATTTTAACCAGTTTTGTGTATTTGAGGGCTAACAGTAACATCAGTCTTTTGTGTTGCCTGCCTAATTATTTGACTTTAAAAACTAACTTATAGTGGGATTGATATCCAGCAGTGGGAATATTATGTGAATACAAACCTTCTGAAGACAGATGAACCAAATTATTTTTTCAATTCCACTGAATTCTACCCAACACAAATTCTCCATTTGCTCCAGCATAGCATTTTGAAGAGGGCTGCACTTTCTAGTCAGACTAAATGAGAAAGACAGAATACTCTGGGAGCTGGCAGGAGGTTTGAGCTCAGCTGTCTTTCATTCTTCCTTTTTACTTTTTTTTTTCCTCAGTATTTGAAATAATTTCTTACTGTTTACTATTTTCCATTATTCTTCTGTTCTACTGCATATAACAAATTGGAGGTGAAAAGTCACAGAAATTATTTTTCAGGTTTCCTGTCATTTATCATTAAAATCAAGTTACTGAGAAGTACTTGTTATTAAAACAAGCAGAGAATAAAAGCATCTGGAGTGATTTTTTTTTTCTGGAATAGTGACAAAAATGTGGCGTGACTTTCTCACAGAGGCCTGTGATGTCATCAATATTTTCATTCTATTCAAACTTAATTCATAGGACCACTTTTCATAGCTTTGTACTTGTCAAGGCTCATTGAGTAAAAGTCTGAGGCAGTAAAGTGTTATAACTATCTCAGCACACGTCCTTCTATCCATCCTTATTTAAGATCTACAATTACTTCTGGCTGTATTTTCTCTTTTGTTACTCTTAATTTCTTTCTGCAGTAAATTTTTAGCTTTATATTCTTTACTGTATTAGTTGCATAGAAAGGTCTTATTTTTATACTCTTGATGCAGATTTTCAAAAGCAGTTCATTAAATGTAAGGTAATATTATTTTTAATCCCAAAATTTTCATGGTGAAAAAAAAATCACATTTTGTAAGTAAAGACTATATTTTACTTAGCTAATATCTAGGAGGTCCAAGTCTTATTCTCCAGTACTGGGACAAATATATTTACAATGAGGTATTAAGAAACCAAGTTCTTATTCCCATATTTTACACAGAAAACAGATCTATGTTGGATACCAGAAATGAGGAACAAAAATCCAGAATGCTCTCTTTTCCCCCCTTTTCTGTGTTCTAGAACATCTTCTTATCTTTTTCAAATTTTGCAGCTATTGGCAGGAGTCACTGAGATTGCATGCATCCTTTGACTTATGGCTGTCTTCTGAAAACTTCTGAAGAGCTTAAATGTCAGCAGTTTGTCAGCTGTAGTGAAAAAAAAATTGATCCTCAATACGAGAACAACCATTTAGGAAATAGGAAATACTGTTTTAAATTTGGTAAGATACATCTTTCTTCCTGAGAACTGCATTGAACATTAGAAGTGTTGATGCCGTATCTCATCTTTAGAACTAAGTTTTGGTTTTTTCCTTGTTAGTATTATGGTTCAGAATTACAGTGAACTTGTTTTTACTTAATATTATTCATATTAATGAAATTATTCATGTTTAAAATATAAGTTAATTTACTTGGTTTAATTAATTAATTAATTAAATTAAAACAAGGAAGCCTGGTTAATTGAGTTCTTCAGTCTTCTCACATCCCCCTGGAAGCCTTTTATTCTCAGCAAAAGCACTTCATGGTGTGCTGTAGTGGTACAGAGAGAAAGAGCATAGTTGTCTACTTGTTCAGGTACTTTGTCTCAAAATTATGGATATTACTCAGCAAGTTTGAGGAGGCCTCAGACTGAAGTCGCACAGTGTCCAGGATGCTTTGTATATTAATCCTCTTTTATGTATCTTCTTAATTTGCTGGTTTTAAACTTGTTAAGAGCTTTTTATGTGCTTTCCCCTCAGATTCGCTTAAATTACAACTAGTTATGATTAAAGAGATGATTGATAACTCAGGTGGCAATAGGCATATACTGGTTTGAGGTAGATAAAATTTTAAGTATCTCAGATGGGCATTTTTACTCTGGTCTTCTTTCAGTGGTTACAAGTGTGGAATATTTTAATGAGCAAAGAAAGATGTTAGTTTTCTAGGTCCTTGGGGTTTCAGAAATAATGAGCTTATCTTCATAAATTTCTGCCATTTTGGTCTTTCCAGTTCTATTCAGTTCTATATTTCTTCTATTGTTAGAAGCTATGTTTTAAAAATATCTGAACTTGCTTTATGATGGCAAGAAGCATTTTGGAAGACTAGGAGTTGATGAGGGAGGAAAGCCTTGACTATTCTGTGAGGAAGAATGAAAGAATTGGTTCTAAGGAGAATCAAGAAGACAAAAAATAGTGTTTGGCATCAGACTGAGGATTAGATCTGTTTTATTTGCTCTTACCAGGAAAAGTCTGACTTTGCAAGTGGCTAATGGGAGCCCATTGTTTTAGTTACAGGAGTAATCTGCTAGAGTGTGTATTTCAGAGTGAGATAGCAGAGATCCTTTTCTTTCACTGTTACCATTTTCCTCACAGTCCTTTGGAGCTGGGTTGGGATCTGGACCTCAGCAGTGGAGACACAAGCCATGCCCAAGTCCCTTCCTCCATATAAATTCTTCCCCAAAACATTAATTTCTCTTCCTTTCCGTTAAGTTCTTTCCTGGCCCGCCCCAGAGTTAAAAAGGAAAGCTTTGTATCTTTGTGTTTCCCAGGTAGCTTTTTTCAGCTGTGTTTCTTGCTGTCTTCTCATCAAGTTGGTCTCTTGAGAGGATTGGCATTCCCAGCGTGTAGTACGGTGCTCAGTTGTCACTAGCCTTGATGTCCCCACGGAGGAGCTGAAAGCTTGCCATCAGGTGGCTATCCTAACTAGGAGATGATCACTGGAGCTCTACATTTTAGCTAGTCTTGTGCTATGGAAAAAATAAGTTTACATCCTCTCCTATGAGGTCAAGTTCTACAGAAGTGCAAAGCACAGCAGAGAGGATAACCAGCTCCACACTCAAACCAAAGACTGGAATTTCATGCAAATGCTCTGGAGGACTGTTCTGGTCACATTCATAAGCTTGAACACATCCTCCAATGTGTTACAAATTTTTCTCTCTCTTTCTCTCTCTCTCTCTTTTTTTTTTTTTAAGATGACTCATTTTAATATTCTGAATGTAACTTTTTTTATCTTTGCATATTATGTTAGAAGTCATGATTAGGAAGCAATAAAAGAAAGTAATTGTGCAGTAATATGTATTCACATTCCCTTTCTTATTTCTCTTACTGTTTGCTAGTGGTATTTTTTACTCATGAAATTTGAATTATTTCTTCTAGATTTCTTCTAATAATGTTTAATTGCAATGTGTGCCTTGTGTCCTTGTTTTAAACTTTTCTTAACTGCACTTTCAGCAAAATACACAGTTTAAATTACAGAGAGACGGCCTTAAATAATGAAGTGTCATTAGAGGCTTCTTGCCTGTGTTCATTATAGCTGATATTTTTCAGCTTTCTCACATTGTGCTGTAGTGGTAAATGCTTCCTTTATGCCTCTGACCTTTAATACATTCATTAAATTTAATGAGTTTAAAATGTAAAAGAAAAATCATCTTGACAAAAAGAGTCATCAGGACTCTTATTTAATAGGAAAAAGAGGACCAGATTCACAAAGCAGGTCTATACAAACCTGCTTTGTACTCCTTCTACCTGCTACGATATTTTGTTGATACAGTATATTCAGTCTGAAAAGCTGAAGGAAAAATAACAGCAGGCACTTGAATACCATTCTCCTTATGTGGTGTAAGAGAATTTGCTATTTTTCATGGTTAGCAAGGCAATGTTTACGTCCAGTTGTGACCAAAGAGTCTGCTACAAAATGTAAGAAGTGGCTTGTTGAGGAGTCAAACCTGGTTTGTCGTTTGTTCATTTTTTATTTTATAGGAAGAGTTTAGCCACAGCTGCCTTAGTTGTGATTACCGGTAGTTCTTGAAAGTTGTGCCAAAGTAATACACTATGAAAAATTTACCTGTTGTCCTCTTGAGAAAGATATCTCCATTGTATTGGGCTAGCATGGATTGGGAGTGGGATATGCTCCCTGTGCTGCCTTACAGAGATAGAAACTCCTTCTACAGTACCACTGCAGAAGAGATCTCCATTCCAGGGACAGATTCTGCATACTGCCATCTCTCACTTTGTCCTACTGAAGAGTGCTAAAGTCCTTCTACAGACATGCAGGTATTTTATTGGTGAAGAGTGGGCTCTTGGCTAGCCTTTTCTGCAATAATTTACTTTTTTTTTTTTTCTGCTGGGCTTTTGAAGAGATGAATAAATTCAGACTGCAAACTCTGTAGCTTCTCTTACCATTTTAGAAGTCAAAATTTTTAGTGTGTGTGCAGAAACTGCAAGAAGTCAACGAGATGTGGCACAGTATCAGCAGGGACAATGCTGACATTGCCAGGGTTTCTCCTGGACTAATCACACTCAACATGGTACCACTTGTGTCCGTGGGCTCTCTGCCCCAGCTTCTCCTCCAATATTCATGTGTTGATTTCCCACCCTCTTCCTGAACAAGGCATCCTGATACAATCATGTTGATTCGTACAAGCAAAACCAGAAAAATAGCATGGAGTCAAGTTAGGTTTGCGACTGTTGGATTTTTCATTCTGTGCATAAGGCACATTTTTATCTGCTTCTCTTTGCCTTGGTCATTCAGACAGTAAACTGGGATAGGGACTGGTCTTCAGAAAGACCATGCTCAGCTACTTGCAAGGGTGCTACAGCAGTTGAAGTAAGGAAGAATTGTAATCAGCAGATATGACTAAGAGGGAGTGACTACATTGCTTATTTCCTCATGATTTACATGCCATCTTGAGCACAGGCAATGCATGATGATGAACTATCTTTTAAAGAAGGAGGACCAGCCATATCCTTTAGATATTAATGTTGTGTAGGCTTTCAGACCATAAAAAGATGTAAGCCTTTTTACTCATTAGGTTTATGAAGGTCTTCAAATGGTTAAATATGAAAATATTGACATGCTCTTGAAGCGTTCATAAGAAAGTGGAAAAGCAGAGAGGGGAATTAGCTCAGAGTAATGCTTTGTGTCGTGTATTTAGCATGGGAGCAACTTGAAGCAGAGCATAAAACTTGTGCAAAGCCACTACATGCATGATTCTTTTGGGTATGGGGAATACCAGAGGATAAAGATAACTGTATTGATGATCTCCTAAACTTCTCAATGACACCTCTGGCCATTTGAAAATGTGGGAAATATAAGACTTTCGAACAAAATTTTCTACTACAAGGAAGTTGTATAAAAGAATGGAGACTTTTTTTCATTTAACATCTTGTCCATTGCCTAGACAAATTTGCAGAACTGGTACATCAGCTTTAGAGTCTTCTGAGGGAAAAGAATATTTTGTTTTTGTTTAATCCTACCATTCTTTAATCTGACATTGTACCATGAGCCAGCACTTAAATTCAGGGTGGCTTTGACAGGTTTCATGCTTTATAACTCTATTTTCTCTCTCTAATTCTTATATCTTAAACCTATGACTTCTTTTTGTGTTTTCAAACTCATATTTGGGCAAAAGTCATTCTAGCCTAATCTTCCTGGAGATTTATGAAAAAGGGTTTTGTATGTATGCAATAAGGGTGTCATGAATTGGCTCAATAAAGCTCAAATAGCTTTACAGTAGCTATTGTCTATTCCACAATACTGCTCTGCACATAAACTATGGCATTATACTGGAATTAACCAGCTTGACAGATGACTTTAGTCTTGTTTTGAATACACTGATTGACATGTCATTTTGACCTGAAAATAATAATGGAATGCTGGAAAGAGTCTACAAATTCAAGCATCAAAGAATTGCTCAATTTACTTCAATAGTTTTCAGCCTTTATAATACAACTGCAGAATACATTAAAGATTATTTTGGTACTAGATGATAATCTAACTGAAAATATTATTTCCATGACTATTTAGAATATTAATTATTTACTACTGCCTTGACTTATGCTATTAGTAAATTCAAAGCTGAGAAAAACACTATATTTTTTTTTTAATAAATCAGATTTCATATTAATTCTTATCTCAGTTGCCTACAGTCTGATAATGGATAGCATGAAAAGTACTTCTTCTAAAAAATTTGTTTTATTAATTGGATTTTACTGAGTACATTAACAGAGAGGAGGCATTTGGATGATCTGCCATGATTTTGGTTAGGAGGTACATTCTTTACTTTCCAGTATCTAATGAATTCTGATGGCTCCAGCTTGTCTGTTTCCTCCTCCTTGGAATGGTTTTAACCCACAACTTTCATTTTCTTGTTTTCAGTTGGCCCATGGTATTGTGTGTTCATAGGGAATGATATCTATATATTGCTTTTCTAAGGAGTACTTTTGTGTTTAACATCAACTTCTTTCTACTTAACTGTTTTGTATCAAGAATATCTTATGTTACCATCATTGTCCTTTGTTTCGGTTTAAAAAACTGAAGATCTTGGAGGTACAAAACAGATCACATGCCTTTATCATGGACCTCCTCTGCATCCATCTCTGTACTCCTTGGTATGATTTAAGTAGGGTATTTTGGCTTTTTAAAGTAGTTAGCAATTTTATATCTCTCAATTTTCCCAGTTTTATCTTTTCTACATCTGTAGCAAGTCTGTTCCTTTTTTTAGCATAATCAACCAAAAATACAGACTGATTGAAGTTAATTTTCATTCCATTGTGTTGGTATAATTTCCTTTGGGTTACAGCACTCAAAATATACTTACAGACTGCACTGGTATGTAATCTGATTTTTTTTTCTGGCATTCATTTAGCTCAATAATGGCAATAGTTAGTCCTGGTTTATGGTATATTAAAAGGAAGCAGCACTTATCACAATGCTTCTTAAAAAAATTTAAAACCCTTTCAGTTTTCTTATTTTCATAATCTCTCCCTATTTCATTATTTTGATATATTTAATTGCCTGACTCCTTTACCTACACCTACCTAATTCTATTAGCCTGAGCAGCAGATTTTGAGTTTTGCTTTTCCTCACTTCAATTTACTGTTTATTGTTCATCCTTCTAATTTACCTCACTCTCGACCTTGCATTATTTTAAAATTAAAATTTCCACTTTCTTTCCTCATATCAGCCAGGAGTAGTGAACAGCACTTAATTCCATCATACTGTGGCAGTTGAATCAACCTCTGTGGCACCGAGTCCAGTCACACTTATCCATTGCATGAGATTTTACGTGTTTTTATCCTTCCATACCCAAATTTCCTAAGGTCTGATCATCTTCCTCACAAGGAAGAGAGCCAATGGTATTAGTAGCCATGAATGTCCAAGGATGTATTTTTCATTAAAATTTTCTAGTGATGCTCTTAAATTAATTCTCAAATTCCCAGAAATTCTCATTGCTCTTGGTTCCTTTTCTCTGGATATTGATTATGAAGAAGAAAAGCCATAAAAATTATGACTATCATTGCCAGCACCATCATCACTAATACAGCACACTGAGTAGGTGGCATTCCTAAAGTCAGGCTTTATCAAAAAATTCTGAAATATATTTGCCAGGTACCAGGGCAGGCCTTTCCTGTGAAGAATTGCTATGTATGCAGGAAAATGCCTCTGTGGTAGGAAATCCCCACTGCACTGGAGTTACACAATAAACTTCAGGCAGGCACTTCTGCTCCATTTTTCTATAGAGTAGTGACAAGATTATAACTATGCAGTTTAGGTTTTATTTAATCACTGATGGAATTTCTTTTAACAGAATTGCATTTGTTTTATTTGGAGAACCCTGAACAATATAAAATGATATTTTCCTTAGCAAAAGATGATTGCTAGTGACAGACTGGCAGGAGGACAGCTGTATTCTAGGAGTTAATACTGCTCTGACAAAATTGAATGGAAAGATGTTGGTTTTATACCAGCTGAAGGCTGATCCCACATCTTGCTTCTGCTGCCTGCCAGAAGGAGAGGAGAAGTGTAAAGTTCTCTGGAGGTGAGGGCATAAGTTAAGGCTCTTCACAAGTGCAGCTGCCCCAATGTCAAGCACTGCTGTGGTAGCTTAGCACTTCTCCAACTACATCCTCTAGAATTAATCTGGTGAGCCACTGCTGAATTTCTGAGATTAGAGAGCCCCCCTGCAGGAAAACTTGGGTTTGGAGGAACACAGAGTCTTGCTCCTTGTAGCAAGCCTGGTTTGAGTTGGCTCACCTTTCCCAGGATACTCCAGCCTATCTGGTAGCAGATCACCCCTATCCCACAGGCTACTGTTTAGGTCTCCCCACATCAGGACTTTGTCTGGTTATTACAGAATCCTGCAGGTTACTCTCTATTTTCTTGACAATACCTCCATATGCTATACTTTCTGTCTTAAATTGTGTTACTCCAGCTCAGAATAAGAACATCCCATCTTTAAGAGTGTCCAGGTTCATCAATTGAAAGAGAAAAAGCTGAGGCTTTGCATGAAGAAGCATGAAAGCTGCAATGAAAGCAGAGAGGTTCTCTCTTCCACCACATTGGTTGATTAACATATAGTGGACACTGCAGGTAAAACAAGTTTTAAAGAAATTAAAATTGAAAGTGATAAGAGGGAGCCTATTGTGTGAATCCAGATAAGAAAGGCTGCCAGGAGGTCTGTGTAGGGTGAAGGAATGGAGATGGAGGAGAATAAAACAAACACAGCTTTGACACTAACTTGGCTTTTGTTCTTTAGTTTTAGTTCTAGTTTTGTTTTGCTTTGTTTTTTTAAAGAATGCATAATCTACCATTAAATGTAAAATAAGTGATTCCAACATACCAGCCCCTAAATCTTGCTCCTCCTTAGTCACTAGAAGTGTATGAAAAATGCAAATCACTGATCTCAAAAACTTACAGCCTCAGTAACTGAGGTAACAGGGTTTTGTTTATAAGAATAGCATAGCACTCTGCAGCATAAACCTTCAATTAATCCTTTAGTGCAACCTACGACGATAGACTGCATGGCATTATCCAATTCTGTTCTAGCTGTACCATAAGCACAGTAAGTTAAAAGTGCTTCAGGCAGCTAAAATGACACACTTGAAATTTTTTGTTGTGTTTCTCTGTTCTGCGTTCAGTTGTGCTAGCAGGGGGAAAAGGTGAGGGGGAGAGAAGATCAGAGAAACCCACACAGGTTTTAAAATAGAATTTGAAAGGTAGTGTTCTTTATTTACATATTTTACTGTGTTTTTTCCATTGTGTATGCATATAATCCTTTCCATCCTTGCTTTTTTACGTGGGTGTGGGTACAGATCCTTACCTAAGGCAGGCAAAATAGGTGTCAGTGGGAGTGGCGTGGTGCCACTCTAAATACAGGTTAGACGTAAAGGCTCAGTTTTAACTGCCTAAGTTTTGGGGCTTACCCTAGATTCAGGTTTGGTGTGTAGGAGGAATCCGTGGGTCTGGGAGAAACCAGGCTCTTTGCCAGGCAAGACCTTGGTGTGCACCACCCTCTCTTTCCCTGTGTCCTGGCATGTTGATACGGGGAGGGGGAAGCCAGCAGACAAGTGATCTTACTGGGATAGTGAGGATGACCAGGCAGGTCATGCTCTGCCCACTGTCTCTATTTGCCTTTGAGATGCAGCCATACCTGGCTCAGGTTTCCTTGATAACCCTCATAGGTGTCTGCAGAGCTTAACCTACTCTGGGAAAGCCAATGACTTTCCTCTGAAGGAAGCTAGGACTGAATATATTTCCAACACAGACTATTCAAGAAATTGTCAAAAGTTAGTGGGAAGAAACTACTGAAAAGATATGTCTTTGGAAAATAAGAATGTATATGGGATGTATACATGGAATGATCTATACATACCTTTCTTTGTCTGTATTCATAGTGTGCAGCCTGAATTCTGCCAACACTGTTGGCAGAATTATGTTTGGCATAAGAATGTGCTTTAGTGCATCTCAAATATGATGGGACTATTTCTTTGTCCTCTTTTGGCTGGTCTGACAAGAAACAAATTTCTTCAGTTTATTTGTTTATTTATTCATTTGTTTTTTTATTAATTCAGTTTATCTTTATAGCCTATATCTTCTCAGCCAGGATTTTCATTCCCACCTTTTCCAAAAGCTTTTATTGTTCTGTATTATTTCCTGTTGTTAGAGTTTTCCTACTGTTATTCATCAGATATACAGGCACATATGCATTTTCTGTAGACTGTAATGCAAACTACTGCTTCACTCTAACAGGAGTATTTGCATGAAAGAGGACCAGAGATCTTTAAATTTATTCTGAAAAAATCCTGAAGGCCCTGAAGAACATGTGCTAGGTGATTTTCATTCCACTACTTTGAAACAGTACTGATATTGAAATGTCCTGTAGGGATGGCTTTAGAGAGACAAGCAGTCAGTGTTGGCAATGCAGTGATGGCAGTGCCTGTGGTGCTTTGGACATGTTATTGCCACTGCATTTTGTTCTGGAAGATAAGCGAAGCACAGTAGTTATGGGCTCTTTGACCAGTATTGTTGGACGGCAGTGCTTGTGGTTTCTGCAGTGTGGGGTCCTCTCAAGCTATTCTGTGAATGAGAGAATCTAGGAGGAAGTAGTGGCATTACCCAAGAGAAAATGAACCTATTGATTCCTTGGAGTGTTATTTCTGGCAAACAGTGGTTTTTCCTTGGATACTTTTCACAATGCTGGAAGACCCAGCAGGCACGAAAGTGCTAAGACATGCCATGTTTTCAGACACCTGTGAAGATAAATTGGTTGTGAATTAGGGGTTTTTGAGTTAAGTGCCCTCAGGACAGGAGATGAAAAATTAGTCCTCCTGTTTGTGAAATGTTTTCTGTGTAGCTAAAATAAATTTTTAAAACCTGGTAAGATTTTCCTGGTGAAAACCAAATCTGCATAGAAAATTTATTTCCAGATTAACCTCCACTGGTGTGTGGTTTATTTTTTCCAAACTGACTCAGTGTGCTTCAAGGCATCTCATTTTACTTTCAGTATTTCTGTGGTGGATAAATTCCAGTCTCACATGTGTGATTTCAGGAAAGTTTTATTTTCTTTCAGCATTTTGTGTCTGTCTTAAGATGAGCTAATCAAAGGTATGGATTCACCGCTCTCTTTCTCTCCAGGCAGCACCAGGCAGAGTAGTGTGTACACCTTTACCACCTGCAGTCAGCACTGCAGCTAGACATGTGCTTACTCCCTCTTCTCTCTCTCTCATAAATGATAATTATTTTCTGTCACCCTTTATCTTGTCTCCTCGGATTATTAACACTGTGGGGCAACAATATTTCTTTGCTTTGTGTTTTTACTGCACTAGAAAAATGGGATGTTGATCTGTTATAGTTTCTGGAAAAAATTGAACCAACCTCAATAAGCTATTTATGAATATTACAAGGAAAGGATATGACTCCAGCTAGCAGTAAAACCATCACAGACATTATTTTGTCTATTTCAGGAATGGAAAGAAAAGACTCACGTTGTTCAAAATCTTTTGTCTTCCTTTTATATTACTTTTTCTTCCTATTATGAGTTGTTCAAGTGCTGCCTAAAGCAGCTTCTAAATTTCTAATCTAATGGCCGTGTTGTTAAAGGTCTTTTTCTAAGCCCCTGGCTTTGTTGTCTCTTAATCCCATTAATTTTTTTTCTCCTCTGTTCCCTTCCCCTTTGTCACTGGCCCTGGTGGAGCTACCAGGTCCATCCTGTCCCTGACAAGAAAACCAGCCCAAAAAGTACCAGGGACCTCATTAGTTAGAGAGTTGTTGAGTCCCCTAGTGCTGTCTGTGTTTGGTTCTGTGGCATATACAGACTTTTTATTTTTAAAAATCTCTTTGTTTTCTGTCTTGCTGGGGGTTTTTTGTCCAAGGACTTCATTCATAGCAAGCAGAGAGGGCTGGCAAGGGATAACCTGGAATAGGTCCTGCATCCACAGTCCTTGATAAACTGGGAAGAGGCTACCCTTTCATTACTGATCCTCTTTGTCCCCTTGAATATGAGAAAGATGGAAAATGTTGATTAGCTTTTTGTCCTTGTTGCCTGACTGGTTAGAGAGAGAAATGAGAACTGGCAGTGGGGTGGATGCCTCTTTCCCTATACAACCCTTGGTGCTGCTGTGGTTATATGACAGGGAAAGGACAGTAAGAGCTGAACTGGTCCACAAAACTCTCTCACATCTGTTCAGTCCTCTTTCCTATCACAAGTGGATATCCCTATTGAGAAGTTACATTTGTCCTCTAGCACACTTGTCCCAAAGCACTGCCAGCAGTGAAAGTGGATTCACTGCTGAATGTATATTATCAGTCCATACCATATGCAGTCCTTTAAGTTTCAGCAGAAAATGAGCTATTTTGGAAAAACAATGGGTTCTTTTGCTGCTACCAGGCAGGGGTAGATGAAGGCCACAAGAAGAGGATCAGTGAAGTTGGCATGTAATGACATTAGTCTCCTTTGAAAACAGCTGAGGTGTTTGAATTTGAAGCCTTTGAATTTCACAGAAAATCCTTGCTGTGGTGTCAGGTGTCGGCTGCACACTTTAATATGGTTGTTTATAATTTTTTCCACTTGTTAAATCTGTGTATATAGCATCATGTATTTTTTTAATATGAATATTAGCGTTTTTATCTTGGGATCACTGAAAAGGAGATGTAGTGAAGATGTAATGTTTACTGTTGTGCACATTTTCTTCCTTTGCTGTGAGGGAAAATAGTAAACATGATATTTAATAATATCCAGAGGTCTTGAATGTCACTTTTGCAAGAATAGAGTGCTGCAGACGAAGTCTTTGATCTCTGAGAGGCTCCTTTAACTAAGCTTTAATGAATGTGTTACCTAACCGTCCTTCAAGAAAGGCCATGATTATTACTCTGTTGTGTAACATTTCAGACACTGAAATGCTGAGATTCTTCACCAGAAATTATCTTTCTCTCATGTACCTGGCTCTGATTTCCAATGAAGCAGCATCTTCTGTGCTGCTGGAATACAAGTTTGTTAAATGTTGGTTCAGGATGGTCAGTGTATATGGCTGGGCTCCCTTTAGGTGAGGCTGATGTGCAGACCAGAAAATGTTGCTGCTCACCAGCTGACCTGGCTGAGTCACTGAGTCCCTGATCCACAGGGTGTGCTGACATGCAAAATTTAGTTTTGGAAACCCTCAAAAACAAACAGCCCGACATCCCATTTTTCCTTGGTGGATTCTGGGTGGAATGAGATCGGTAGCTGGAGGAATCCTGTGCTGCTCATCTGTGACAGAAGTGCAGAGGAGACCTGTGAAGCTCTCCTAAAGCAAATACTGCTTCCAGACAAGGCAGCTCTGGAGCAGAGCTGTTACCACACAGCCAGGAGAAACCCATGAAACCTACAGTTCCTGTAGTTCCTGTGCTGAGCCTTGGACACCACCTGAGTGAGCTATTAGTGGGGAGTACAAAAACCTATCCACTGGTGTCAAAATCCATCAAAAGAGATGGGGTTCTCTACAGAGTTTCAAGGTTCAGGGAATGTTTTACAAATAAACTTGCAAAGCTGCTTCATGAAGAAATTTCTGTCTACTCATAACACTGGGCATTAATTCCAAGCCTCTGTACTCTTCTCAGTCCATTGGCTTCACTTCTGGCTGATGTTCAGAATGCCTTACACCAAACTCAACAGAACTTTTAATTATAGTTTCTGAAGGTGTGGTTCGGGTTTTTAAATTTTTTTCCAGTGATTGTTTGGTATGTCGTGCGTAGTTAGTGCTTTCCAAAATGTTAAAAAAACATGGCTTAAAGCATCTTCAACTTCAAGGCAAACCAAGGAATGCAAAAGCTGGGCTACTTACAAGATTTATGCTTCTGTTTGCTGCCAGCCAGATGGATTGTTGATTTGCAGATGGGAGAGATTAGAAAAGAGTCAATGAATCACTGGGGCAGCCCCTGGTAGAAATGCCTCCAAAAGCTCAAATGAATATTCCTAACAACCATCTATTCAGTACCTCAGTCTGCAGCACTCACTCTGCACAGCTTACTTCATCTTATTTGCTCATGAAGAACAAAGCACCTGGCTTAGCAGATTTGTCAGTAGTGCCACACTGCTCACAACCAAACTTCATTTTCTTCCAAATAGGAATAAATCCTTAAAGAGAGCAACTAAATGTTCTCACACATCAGATGGTAAATGATGGCCCAAAGTCAGGGTGTGATATTTACTAACCAGAAGGAAAATGTCTGTGTGCACACTCATTCACAAAGAAGAAAAATTTACTATATTATTTGTCTTTCCTTAGTAATTAAAGATTAAAACTCCAATCCTGATTTGGCACCTCCTGCATAGCCCAACCCCTGCAAAGATTTCAGCAGTCTCAGGGACACCACTGATACCTTCATGTAGTGCTCAACAAATGCTGTAATGCTGTGATCAAGAGGAAAGCAAGATTTCATCCTAAAAATTGCATTTGGTTTATAACCCTGATTTTAAAAACAGCTGTGTCTGTCACTGCCATGAGATCTGGGTGTGTGTCACCTATCTGGGAAGTCTAAGAGAGTCTTTGAGTGTGCATGAGGTGTCCTGTGTACCATACTAGGGAGCTGGTGTGGCACCAGCAGCCTGGCTTTGGTCTCCTCTGCCTGCTGCTGTAGACTCTTCATGCAGGAATGCCCTCAGGTCAGACAGCTCACTTTAAATGTCAGTGAGACCTCAGCAAGACAATTTCCTTTAAAAAAAAACCAACCCAAACACAAAACTCTCAGCAGGTTCTTTTCCTATATAAAATACTATCTATAGTATATGTATATAGTATTTTATATATAATCCTATATATAATATATAAAATACCAGAGAATTATAGGACTTAAACAAAAAAGAAAATTTAAAAAGGAGGTTTGCAGAGGGGAAAAAATAAGTTTCAAGAGGCTTTAGGTTACAGACTAGCTTCTCTAGAGGATGAGAAAATATGAGCTTTCAGGAGTTTAACTGCCCCACGGGCAGCAGCTACCTGAGGGTTGCTCTGCCCAGGTCTGGATTTCACCATCAGGCACTCATTAAGTGGCAGTGAGTGCACAGTCTTTACTCACATGATCCTGCTTATACTCTGCACACTCACTTCCTGCAGCTTACCCTGCTCTTCTGGTCCCTATTTTGATGGTCCTGGGTTGCATTCCCATTCATTTCACCCTTGGAACTGATGGGCTTTTTAATCTTTTTTTTTTTACTTGCTCATCTTGACCTGCCTTGGTTGTGGGCTTTGTCACTTGTTTCCACCTGATTGTCAATCCAGCCTACAAAATAGATTTATTGCTTTGCCTCTGTCAAAAGGGAGAGAACCTTTCTCTCATTGTTCAGTAATCGGGGTTTTGTGCCGTTCCTTGTCACAGCAACCACTAGTTACTGGTGATAAGGCAATGGAGCTGGCAGAGTTTTGATCAGCTACAGAAATGTTTTCTTTCTTGCTTTATGTTGTTTGTAACTGCTGTAATACCTGAAGTCAGATAGAACTAAAGAAATCGTAACTAATAAGGGTATAATGGAGACATGTTATTTAACCAGAAATCCATTATACTCTAAGAAGAAAGTTAGATTGTTGCAGAAGGAACTAACCTGGGAATTAGTTCAAGTACTGAATTTGAGAACTGGTAGAAGGCTGAGCTTACAACATGTAACTGTCTATATTAGTTACCTTTTCTTGATTTTTTTACTTCACATACAACATGATTCATAGCTTTGTACTCCACCGTATAAAATGAATATTTGTTGTGCTGGAAACACTGATTCTGAAAGTGTCTGACAGTCTGCTTCTCTGGCACATTGTTCTTCTGCTAGAAAAAAAGATTATAAGTTCCTTTAACATGGATTTTCTGTGAATCTTCCCGGCGTACACCTTGTTTGGAATTCAAATTTTTATATTATTATCATGGGAGCAAATCCTGCTGCCCTTATTCAGTCAAAACTGTCACAGATTTCAGCAAAGCCTTGCCTAACTAAATGGGGTGTGAACATCAGGAAGGAAGGTCTAGATTTTTGCAGGTACAATATTTAAGAAGTCACACATATCTGTATTTCTTTCTGTTCATAACATCTGTGGAGAGGATTTTTAAAAATAATGGCATTGTCCTGGGTATCTAGGAACAGGGATAGAAATACCTATTATGCCACGGGGTGCATTTCCTCACTTCACTGATGACAGTTTGTAAGTCATCAGCCACTTCTAACCCATTGTGGTTTTCTTAAATTTCAAGGCAATATCCAGGTTACTGGCAAAACTGGAAGGGCCAACGATCTCCAGATCTCTTGTTTTCCAATAAATATTGAAGAATTTTGTGATTGCAATTATTTGATAAATTTACATTAGAGACGTGAAATATTTACAAATACAATCAGAATGTGAACTTTAGCATGGGAGAGGAGGACAGCTTAAGGTTACTATGCAAGTAACCTTCATTCATTTATGTCTTGCAGTGTGCTCATGTTAATCCACTTCTCTTGCAGTATCCAAGGTACTTGTCCAATTGCTATAGGCAACTAGAAGTCTGAAATATCTAAATATTTAATTATTTAATTTTTAGAAAGCTGGTAACAACATTAATCAGCCTTGACGCTTTTCTTTGAGGGTTATTTTTTCAGCTCAGGTTTCTACCTTTAGGAAGAGCTGGAATGAGCAAACTAGTTGCACAGCTGAAACATTACAGTTTAGCACCAACAGAGTTGTTCTAATCAAATTGCCCTCTCAATCCAAATCCCTTGCTACTTTACTGAGGAATAACATAGCACAGAAAAAGTACTCCCCAGTCTAGAAAATAGACAAAAGCTGGTTCTGCTCAAAAGAGAAGCAGAGACTGCAATAAAAATCACTTTTTCCAAGTGAGGAATATAAGTGAGAACACTCACTATTTCTGGAATTGCCAAAGAAAGATCTGGTCTTTAAAGCAAATCTGACAGTGATAATGCAGTATAAAACTACTTCAGTCTTGAGACCATTGCAATTTCCCAGCTAATGTGTGTACAGATTGCTTATGAGGCACTCCTGTGAAATGCATTTGCCTGAGCATCAGGCTAGACTGCAGTGTATTAAAGGGCACACAGAAATGAATCCTTAATAAGTCATCCACCCGACACCCTCTGTTTCAGCAGAAATGTTACAAAAAGCTGGTAGTGAAGATTATCATCTTCTGGTGGCCAGAAAGTCTCCTGCTTGCCCAGCGCTTCAGGGGCAGTTCAGTCCTGGCTAACAGCACGGGCTTTCAGACACACAGCTCCTTTCTGTTGGCACATGCTGTCCTCATTTAGGAATCTTTTTACAGACTACTACTCTTTGTGAATTTTGCCAATGGCAATACAACAGGGGGTTCTCATGGAACACAGCATGGTGTCTTATGAAGACTTCCTTATTTTTGCAGGCTAGTGAGTCTTCCACTTTCATGATTTTATAAGGATACTTCAAAATATGAACAAGAAAAGAATCGGAGAGGAAGAATGTACTTTTTGTTATCACGTTGCTAGTCAGAGTCTTTAATGATTTACACCAAGGAGCTTGTATTTTCATTATCTTCCTTTAATGAAAAACTGTAGGAAACAAAATTAACAACATCAGGCAAAAGGTCATTGTCAAATTAGCCTGAAATCTAATAATGAAAACTGACCACAAGTTCACATCAAATAGCAATAGAGTGGTTTCTTTTGTATTAGTAAAATGTTCCATAGGTAGGTGGCTTGCCCTTCTGAAATACTTTTGGAAAGAAGAGCAGATGGGCTGTGATGTCCTCTCCTAAAAAAGAGCCAGGTGTTCAATGACAGGTAGGAAAAGCTGAGCCAAATGTATGGCTCCAGATGCAAATCTGGAGTTGGGTTATTTCATTACAAGCAAACCAGGAAGAAGAGATCATGTTGTTTGATGTCCTGCTGTATTTACCTTTTTTCTAAGACTGAAAAATAGAAATTCTTATGCCTGTTCTGTTGTTACGCCTGGTGCTCATCTATTAACCTGGTCCAGGTCCAAGTTGTTTATTGAATCATAACTGCAACAATGATTCTCCTCTGTAAGCATGCAGAAAATTAGAATAAAACTAGATTTTCTTCTCAGTAGCTGAGATTCAGTAGCTTTAACTGCATTAAAGGGAGACTTTTTCAGCACAGTGAGATGCACAGCAGTAAATTATTCCACTCTCATATTTATCTGTCCAAATTATCAGTGTCTTGTATAAGAGAAGTTGAAAGGAAACTCTGGTGCAGTCACTGTCCATCACTGCAGTTCCAGTGCTGAGCTGTCAGCTGCAGTGTGGGGATGGGAAAACGGGAACAAACTCTTCTTGTGACCTCTATAATGGCTGTTCATACACTAATGTTGCTTGCACAGATGCAGTGTTTGACAGGGACTTGTATCTGTCCAGTTGCTGGTAAATCAGCACTTTTTGGGGAGGGAGAAGAGCGTAGGAGAACAGGAGGCTGGATCTCTGAATTTTCCTCAGGTACTGGTACTTCAGAACTCACAACGTGAGCACTGGCCGTGTATTTGGCATTCTACCTGTGCTAGCAAGAGATAAAATAAAACTTGATTTGCCTACATATTCTGACCATCATGGCCGCAGCAAAACTACTATTATTCCTTTGATGCATAAACACAATCTCTTACCCACACCCAGAGCTCATTTCTACAGACTGCATTTGGAAAATAATTTTCTCAAGTGTTTTCCAAGGCCTGAAATCACTGCCAGGTAAATATTAGCAAATTATAATAATGAAAGCTAGTGATGAAACTCCTAAGCCAAGTTTATATAGAAGAGAACTTCACTTTTCAGTATTCACATGAAAACAGATCATGAAAGTATAAAAGGATTTTTCCTTTTGAATTTTGGAAACACCGAGGAGCACAACAGAAATGAGGTCCTTATCATACCAATCAATAAAAAACAGTTTGCAGAGCTGCCCCTCTGTTTGGAGAAAAGTAAAATATTTAAAAAACCCTTTGTATCCTTTATTTTGCTAAACAACACAGACATGGAGCTATTAATTGGCTTGCCTAGTGTCATGCAGAATTTGTGTGACTGATCAAAGAACAGAAATCAGGTCTCCTGAGTCCTGTTCTTCTGCTTTGACCACAAGATAATACTTCATTTCAAATGCCTGCCAATCAGCTCTCCTGGATATAATGCTGGCTGAAGTGTTACGATTGCATTATGTAAATGGAACTAGTCAGTGTTCATCAAAGCTGGACGAACAAAGGAAACTCCCATTACCCAGCCCCAGGACTTCAGGTACTGCTTTTTTAGGATTTAGAACAAAATTAAATGGGACAAACTCTGTGAAACTAGAAAATTCAATAAATCCCCCTCACAAAACTGGACAGTCTGAATAAAACATGGCCATGAGCAAGGGGATTGCCTACTTTTATATTACTCCTTCAAGAATAATTTCATTTTCAACAGGAACTGTAGATTTCTTTGGTTGGGTTTTTGATAAGCGCACAGTGAAGCGGTCCAGATTTGCTCTCCTTGCTGTGGTACAGCTGTTCCTGTGCCAGAAGGGCATGCTGTAGGGAAGGGCTCTCCATGCTGCCATCTAGCATGTGAATTTCTTTACTTTGTTGTGTTCAGCATTGACACATGTGTGTAGTGGTCTGTGCAACAGGACGAGGGAGGGAAATTGCCCATGAGAAGATACAGGCTGCATCTTCTTAGAGGATTTCCTCCCCGTGGAGACCTGATAACCCACGTAGGGGAAAAGCAGAACAGTTTTGTGTGTTAAAAAGGTGCTCACAGAGCTGAAAAGATGCTCTGACTTAGCAACTGCCCATAGTGTGAGCCAGCCCCTATCAGCTCCTGTGTAATGAGAGCTAAGAGGCCCTTCCTGCCTGGGAAACCTCAGTTAATAGTTCCCTGGAAGTAAGGTGTGCAGCCATAGCCTGAGCACCAAAGCGGTGCAACTCTTTAAGGAGATAGGATAGAGTTAGAAAATTAAATGTAGAACTTTAAAAAACAAAACCTTTCAACTATTTGTGTTAGAGTTGTACCCTTAAAAATGAGGCCTAAGACCTGAGGCTTCAAAAATCCAGCCTTAAACCACAAATCCTCAAAGGTCTTTAGACAGCTAATTCTCAGTGGCACAAATTGCTTTTGAAGAGATATTTTATGTGTCTAGCACACACAACTATTTTTTAAAAGAGCTTGCAATAGCAGCATTGCTGCTGTTGATAATGGAGCTTCTGCATGTTTAAATTTCAAAGAAATTATCTTTCTGAATGAGGAAATAATGTGTTTTCTAAAAAAACCAAAACCAAACCAAACCCTAATGTTTAGTCTTATTTATTTATGTATTTATTTATGTCAATTATTGAAAAGTGAATTTTAGTCCAGGCCGACAGTATTTATCTGATTGCACACATAGCTGTAGGATGCTGTTGACAAATTATAGGTTTTGGTCTGCTCACCCAAGAGTAATTATGATGAATTTGGCTAGCTTACCTGGAAACATTTTATTTGAATTTTGGACTCCTTTCAGACAGCTGCATGATTTTCTTCCTCTGGGTACCATTCACTAATAGGTAGCTTTAAACTGCAAATTAAAATTTTGCTTTCTGTGTCCAAAGTTAATTTTTGAACTGTTTCTCCTTACCCAAAAATCTCTTCCTCTGAGAGGTAAATTGCATTTTATGTTAAAAGGAGAGAACAAGAATCAATTTGCACCAGCTCAGTGACTACAAAAGTGTGATGTGTCATGAGAGCTGGCAGCACCGCAGCTGCCTGGACTTCCCTTGCTAAAGCTGCTGCACAGAGTGAGTCACTGAACATATCTGGTCCATAGTGCTCCCACTGCTCAACCAGGGCACACTGCTTGTGCTCAGGAGTTGTGCAGGGTGCTGCTCCCCACTGGTGGTGTCACAGCAGCTCAGCCCTTCTCCCAGCAGCACTAAAAGCATGATTGCTTTAGTCTCGAGCAACTGATGTTGAGCAAATGTGCTGTTTGTGCTCATGTGGGCACATGTGCTCAGCACAATACGCTGTTAGGAAACTCTGTGTGCCCTTGCAGCTAATTCCATTTCTAGGGTAGCTGGGAGGGCAGTGAGCTGTAGACTGGTGGATTTGCTTTTGTGGATAAAACCATGATGTATTTTCCTTACTAGATCAAGCCAACATGTAAACCCTAGAAAGTTCAGTGAGGCACTACAGACTCTGCTTGTACTGTCGTTCCTTGAATCACGATCTCTAAACCAGCAACGCAGTTTGGCATGCTGAAGTCTTGATCCCAGCTGCTGTATCTAGCAAGAATTAGTGCTCCTTCACTGATCTGGCCCTTGATGCTGCTAGGCACTGGAGCTAGTAGGAATCCTTTCACTAAACTGACTTTTGTCTTTTCTAACTATGTGGTACTAGAATTTATAATGAGAAAAAGTGTGTATTATTAGTAACATCTGCATCTTCTTTAGTACCAAATACTCAATATTATTTGATAGTCAAATATATGCCTCTCACTTCATTAAAAGGGTAATTTGTTCATCTTAGAGCTAAATCTCAAGTGTGGGTTGTGATATTTTTAGCTCCAGACCGTGTGTTTTCTCATTGCTGTATGATATTACCTCCTTGTACACCTAGCTGCAAATGTCAGAAGTGAAGGATTAATTCTAATTGATAAGAGAGTTGCTTTAATGTAACTTCATTTGTTGAAATAACTTACTACCTGAACCAAGGCTTTGTCTTGAGAAACAGACTACACACACAAGATATTAAAATTCTTTTCAAATGGTAAAGTCTTTGCTTCATCACACGTCAAAAGATAATGTTTATTTCTCAGATAAAGTGAATCAAAGAACACTACCAACTTTCTATTTCTGCCCCTTCTAGATAAATTCTAGCTTAAATTCATGCTAGAATTTTATGGTACATTTTATTAATTGATATTGTAATTTTGAAATCTCATTTATAATGAGCTTGGTCAGGTCATGCTGGTATTTCACTCCATGCTCTAATTGCACTGCACCCCAGAGTGGCAAGACTAAGCTAGTGATAATTGCTCCTCTTTTGTCTTCACACAATACCCATAGGCATCGACCCACACCTGAGCTGAAAAACCTCTTGAATCTCTGGTTTATTCATTTTTCTGTGTCATATTTCTGCATTAAAAACAAAATGAGGAACCTTTTAGAGCAAATTATTGTCCAATAAAATATACCGATGAGTATCATTTAGGCTTAAAAACCTTAAATCAGACCTATTTACATGCCTTCCCTTCTTATTCCCCCCTCAAAAAGACTATATAATTCCTAGTCAAAGGCTCCTGTGATGAGGATCCATCGTATCTGTTTCCATCCTTTATTTTCTTAGTGACAAAGAATAGTTCCTAATTTTGCCTCGGAATCCTCTTTGTTGCAATTGAGACCTACATCTAAACAGACAATAACAAGTTGTTTCCTTCACCTTTGCAATTGTCTCATCTGTATTTTAAGGCTTCTTTTGAGATAAACAAAATTATCTTGATCACTATTCGCTGGTGGTGTTTCTTCCTTTTCTGTTACTATGGTGTTCTTTCTCATGCTTTCCAGGTGCTCCAGGTCATTCTCCAAATGTTTGGTCCAACTCTGGACATACAACTCCAGTTGAGGTCTTAACAATAGAGCAGCTTTCAAGTTTTACTCCTCTTTTTATAATTCAGGGTGATTGTTTTCACTTTCCGATAGCATTGTCCCATGCAAACATTATAATTCATTGTAATTATTAGACATTTTTGTAGATCTTGCTGTCCAGCTCAATCTGTACTCATTTGCTTAGACTGTGCCTTTCTGAGTGTAGTACACTGCACTCACCCCTGCTGAGAACATCATGATGTTTGTCCAGAAAGCTCTTCCAATTTACTGAGAGTATTTTGTATTCTAATCATAATCATCCATCAAAAATTTGCCAAATATTTATTCACCTGACTTAGGCAGACCTTAACAACTCAAATACATGTTTAAAAGTATCTATGTATTAAAAATTAAAAAGTATCTACAAGATTACATTATCAGAATGCTGGACATATGAACTGGCATAATTATATATCCTGCTTCCTCTTGGCTTGGTGATTTTTCTCAGTTCCATTGCCAGAACCAACCCTTGGGAAGAAGGAAAGCCAGAAAGCATTTCCTAAAGCCTCTCTGATTTTATCCTTAGGCCTAAAGGCTGGTTTACACCAGCTCCTGCTGCCAGCAGAACTGCCCCAGCATTTAGCTATGAGTGGGCATCTCCAGATGCCTGTGGTGAGAGGGCACTGGGTAGTGGTGGGGAGAGGATATGGATAAGATTTGCCTTCAGAGATGTTCTCAACATGGTGCCATGCATTTTGCAAGGGTAAAACAACAAGGAGATTCCAAGACTCTGTGCTGTGATGCAGGTGCAGGGCACTGAAACTGCCGTGAAGAATTGAGCTTTTGTCGCCTCTGAGCTACAGCGCAGCTTGCTGTGTGAACATACCCCCAATTTATGGGCTTGAGGATCAATACAGACCATTTTCCACTTGGCTAGGGCATCCTCATCCTTACTGTATTCCTGGAGAAATTTCACTGAGTCCAGTGGTATTATTAATTTTCCCTAGATGACTCGTCCATTCTTTGAAGATCCTGGCAGACTCGTACTTGGTGGTGACATGGTTGCAAGTCAGCCCTATTCCTGCCATGGGTTATGGGTCATGTACTCCATCAGCTAGTGTCAACTGTAGTACTCTTCTCTCTTTTTCTTGCCTCTGTGCCATCTATCTTCCCCTTCTCTCCTTTCTTTCTTACTTTCTCTTTTATTTTTAATTTTTTTTTTTTTTAATTTTTCTCCCAAAGACAGCAAAGGCAAAAAGTCTAAATAATGAGAAGCCACAAGCATTTCTATGTAAGACCTCAGGCTTTTCTCCCCTTCCACACATCTGTTTGGACAGAAATTCAGATTATAGCTCTTTATGTCAATTTGTCTCCTCACTATATGATTGAATTTGCTTTAAAAGGTACCATAAATAAAACACACTTAGAGCTTTATGAATGATGCTCAGAAATTTCTCTTGAACATTGCACAGCTTTCTCCTTCTCTGTCTTATCTCTCTGTGAAAACAAGCTGTGTTTATGAGCCATTCATCCAAACATTTTTCCTTTTTGCATTCATGGCATAGAGGAGTCTGGGGACAGTGAATGTTCCCACAGCTACTGTGCAAACAGCAGCTTAGACTCAAGTCTGCCAGGATGGGGGTATATTGCAGCTTTGAAGCTGTTTGATGGGTTGGTTTGTATTTTCACATTTTTAAATGCGTATTTATTGCCTACAAGATTATGTAGCCATTTCTTTGAGGAATCTGGAAGATAAATGTTAAAATGACACAATCTCAGTGTGTCCCCATGGCAACCCTTACACGTGATGAGCTCAGAGTCAGTGGATCAGAGATGTTTCTCTGGAGAAACACCAGATGTGGCAGACAGGACTTTGACCCAGGCAAGAAGCTCTCCCCTTTACAGATGCTGGTCCTACTCATGCCGTGGCTGATGTTGAAAAAGTGTTTGTAGACTGGTTTGATTTCCCAGCTGAGGATGTTCTAATTTGCGCCCTGATCCAAGAGTTCGTCCAGACTTAGAGCAGCAAAGGACTGCCCTGTCTCCTATTTCTGACAAGTTCTCCTGGTTTGACTCCACTGGAGTGCCTGTGGCTATAAGCACTGCATATGACTCCTTAATTCCCTGCTTTCTCTAGTATTTCTGAAGCTTATGTTGTGCTGCTCTCTGTAATGGAACAGGGTGGCCAGGGGGAAGTGGAAAGGGCTACTTCAGTGGTAGTGACTGAGCTTCTAGTAATCAAATATATACTGAAATCCCTAATTAATACAGGACCATTCTCTTATGTCTCCAAACTATTCTGCTGTCAGCTGGATCAGAACAGATGCCCAGTAACATCTGTAGAATACAGAGATTTCTTGCCTTACTTACAGCATTGTACAGAGTGTCTGTGTTGTGTTAAATGCCCTGGCTTTGGAAAGGATAGCATGAAAGTGTAGGGTGCCAAAAGAAATTACACATTACAGACACACTCTGTATTCTCCTGCTGTCCTTGCCATTGCAACAGCTGTAGCCAGCAGCAGTACCTGTGCTGGAGCAGTTTGAAATGTGAGAGTGTGGGCGTCTAGTGCTGCTTCCCTGCAGGTCCTAAAGAAATTGTCCTCACCCTCAGGAGATGAGCAGAGTGCATGGAGAGCTGCACTGGAAAGGGTTTAAATGGGGAACCTGGACAAGGCTGACCTCACTATTGGTTTGTTTGATCTAATTGGAACTGGCATGTTTGTCAAAGTATCTTAAAGGACAGTTAACAGTACCTGGAATCCTCTTGTCAGGTACTTACAAAACCTAGGGAACAAATACATAAAACACAGCAGGACCAACACCCTAACATACATAAGAAATCTGGTCCAATCAAACCCTTTACATGAATCCAAATAGAAATAATGGGAAAAAAGCACAATATTCCATCAGAATCAAAGGACAATTGCAACTGCTGTGAAACAAAATAAAACAAGATGGCCAAGCCTCAGAGCACAACAGACACTATCTGACTCTAGTTCTAGATAAAAACTGGATATTTATGAAATCCATAGCCTTTTTCTTCTTTCCTGGAGTTCTCCTTTGATGTTGTAAGCTAATTTTGGTTGCTGTGAATGTCTTTTGTTACACTTACATATCTGCTAGTTGGGAGCAGCTGTACCATATCCTGGGGTGTTGAGCTAACCAGATGAAGCAGTTAAGTAGGTTTTTATAAAATGATGAGATGTCACAGGAAGTCACTGCTCACCAGGCATCCTGACAGTAATGAAGCTCTGGATCTGGGGTGGGTTCCCTAAGGCAGCTGGTAAAGGCAAAGTTTTGGGAATTGCTCTCTGAAACGGTTGTGTGACGAGGAAAAAAGAACAGATATGAAAAACAAAATAGAGAAATCAGAGGAAATGAAGCAGTGATATTTAGCACAAACCTCTTTGGGAAGGCACAATCAGGGATCTTTGAATACGGTGATTGAGGTTTTTGCTCCTGCCATTTTCATGGAAGTAGTGCCCTCAGTGGAATCTTTGTCAATAGAGGAGGGCATTAAAGGAAGTACTTGACTAGCATAATCTGTTTATCTTTGACATGAAAAAAACCCCCAAAACCAGCTAGATCCACAGCCTCAGGCAAAAGTATAACAAAAATACATGTGTCATTATATTCCTCACTTGGGCTTTGCTATTATCAGAGAGCATACAACTGCCTCTCCCTGCCCCCAGGCTCTTTCTCAGATGAAGACAGAGATTATGTATCACCAACACTCATAGTTAATAGTCTTCTCATCAGACAGTTGGCATTTATGAAGGAAATGGAAAAGCTCAACAACAGCAACACTGCTGAAGAATAAAAAGTTATTGTGCAAGCATAAAAGGTCTTTCATAGGAGTTAATTTTCATGTAATTTTTCAAATTTAGCATTTTTAAAAAACACAACACCTCTTACCTCTTCTTTGTAAATAAACGCTGTGCAAACAATATCTAATTCTTAGTTATTAAATAAGCAGATATTAATATCTTCATTTTGGTGATAGAACAGAGGAGCAATTTCTTTCTTAAGGTCAGGTATTGAGTCATTTTCTTGGCAGTGCTTGGGTATGGCTAGGAAGGGGGTTAAGCTCTGGGTTGTGCCATGAAATAAACACCTGATCTTAGTCTTCCTGAATAGCAGTGCAGCAGCAGAGAGAACATATGTTTGTTCTCAAAATGGGGACAACAGAAGTGAATCAGGCCTGGCCACCACTTTCCAAAACACTGGCTACCATCTGGCCTATCAAGATCAGACCACAGTGATGATACAGGCCAGCTAACAAGACTACTCCCACAAGGAAGCAGGGGAGGAACTGCCCTAATCCTGGCTAACAGGCTCTTTCAGAGGCTCTTCTTGGTTGGCACATTTTGGGTACATTTTCTTGGTCCTGAACCCTGCCTGATTCATAAGGTAAGCCCCTAAACAAATTGACCTAAGTCAAAAAGCAAGCTTGTACTGGTAGGGCTGAAATAGGGCAGATGTGTTGCACCTGGGGGCTCCAAGGTTGGATGATTAGTGTTAACTCATTAAATTAGGATATTATTACACAACTATGTGCCTGTCTTTTTGGCGGATAATGTAGCAAGATAGGCACCTCCACAGAAACTATTCCATGCTCCCAGGAGTGAAGAACAAGATGCTTGGTCTGCCAAAGAGAAACAGCAAGACAGGTGTATATTTTAATGGGCACCTAAATCAGGTTTTCCCATTAAATACATCCATCCTTTCAGTACTTAGTCTATGTCAGAGGGTGGCTGTTTGCTGGAAGGGGAGGAGACAGCAATAACTTGCAGAGCTTACCTGGGAAGTGTGGGTTCTTCTCAGCCTGAGGGCTTCTGTGCAACAGCTCCCTTTTCTAAAAAAAGCTGAGTCTTTCCCACGAGGCTGCAATGGAGTTTCTTGCCACTTCTGTGCAGGTAGCCCACTGTGCAGGAAGGCAAGATGAAGCAGTGAGGAAGGCCCTACAGAGGCACAGGGCCGGGTAGGCGACTTGCTAGAGAACAGCAAGGAGAATATAATTGTAATGGCAATTTTCTTGACCTACTTTATTCAACTATGTATGGCACTTTGAAAGCAGGATCCCTAGCAACAGCATTGCAGTCCTGGGGCTTCCTGATAGGGGCTTGGTGTTTGGTTGTTTTCAGCTGCTGTTCCACATCCTGAGCAAAGCAGCTTGCCAGCAGCTTAACAAGGACAATGCCAAAGAACCTGTCTCTCTTACCCATGCTCTCTCACCCATTCATTACTTTATATTGTTACAGTAGCCAGGTTTGGGATAAAAAATCAAACAAAACTTTATGCTATGTGAAAAAAATGGTGAGGAAAAGAATGCTGTAGCCTACTTGTGCTGATATGAGGGTTGGTCTGTGTATCTGAGCTCACGATCCTATGGTTAGATACAGATAATGAGTCAGAGCTGAGTGCTTCCCATAGAAGCATTACATTTTCCATAGCTCAACAACATACTGCTGGGGTGGTTTTATTAAGTTAAAAGCACACACAAACATCCACCAATGAATAGACAGTCTTGGGGGAATAGGGAGGGCCCTAAGATCATTTCATGTGTTTGAGAGTCTGTTTAAATAATGGCATTTGCCTAGTGAAAAAATCCAAAAATACTACTTGGATTTCTTTTATTCACATATTTGTCTCCTTGTTTCTTTTTACATTTCTAGGAACTCAGAGAGAAAATAAAACATTCCCAAACCTTTTACCATTAGGGTCCTGCTGGCCGTCATAATGCTCATATAACCAGATGTGGTGTCTATATTGTATAGATCATATGAAATAAGTTAGTGTCCTCAGTCCAGCCTGTAAAAACTGGAGTGATGTTGAGTTAGGGTACAGACACCCTTGTTACCATCAGGGTTTGACAATACCTCAAAACCCTGGTAATTCAGATGCAGGAAAAAGCTGTCATCCCCATGTGATCTCTCCCACCACTCCACAGCCTTGCCTTCCTGCTCTAGGCAGAGACCCAGAGCAGGACTTGTACCTCCCATCTGTGCTCTGATGGGTCTCTGCAAGCAGCACCAGAAGCATCTCAGGCCCTGAGGGATCTTAACTCTTAAAAGAACTGGCCACAGACCATCCCTCTTTTAATAAACCCCGACAGTTACTTAAATGTTCCTCTCTGTTCAGCTGTTCCTCTGAAGCCATTAATCTAACAACCTTTTAGTACCACAAATGCATTTCAGTTCTGTTTTCAGTTCTCCTGGCTGTAATAGTTGCCAGGTCCAGAGCCAGTCTCAGAAAAAAGAGGCTTTCAGAGACCACCTTATTCTTCCTGAGACATGAATCCATCTTATTACAGCTGGCCAGCAGCCTGGAGTATGTACTGTTGCTGCTGGAGATAAATACATTGTGGGCAGAAAGAAAGACGAGCAGTATTACCTGCTATGAACAGCACAATGTAGAATGTCAATCTCACAGCACCTAAGGAAACTGAATCCCCAAATATCCATGTTTTATGGTCCTACATAGCATAATCCTGCCCATAACTTTTACTTGAAGTGCTGAACTGAGACTTTGCAGTAAAAGGTTCAAATGTGTGTGTTAAAACTTCCTTCTCCAGAATTGCACAGAATCACAGAATATGCAGGAACCATCAGGTCCATTTTCTGTCCATACAGCACTAAAACAGTTTGTATGGTGGATTTTTTGAGTAGTTGTTAATAATTCGTTTACATTGATCCAAGTCAGGTGCCAGGGGCGCTGGGCTCGATGCTTTCTGAGTTGTTCCAGACCTGGGGCCACTGAGCACACAGCTGGGACGCAGCACAGCAGGCTGTCACACACTGTTGGCTCTTTATGGGGAACTATCTTGCCTCCTGGGTTAGTATCCAGCTTGATTTGCTAATCCTCTGAGCCAAAGGAAGTAAAGGAAACATTGCCTGAGGCATGCAGACAGAAGCAGCTGTGTGTGAGTGAAGACAGAGAGGTGGAGCTGGCAGCCAAGGGGTGTCACAGAGGCAGACCAGCACTGTGGTCACCTAGAGCTGGGGCTGGAGGCACACACAGCCTGGTGGGGTGCCAGCAGTGGTTACAAGCTGCAGGCCAACAGCAGACTGAGGGGGTTACATCATTCTATTGCTTTTGCCCAGACTGCCTTTGGAGGCTGTTACAGAGACAGGTGGCATTTCATCCTTGCTGTGATCTATCAAAGTCATCCATCAAAACTCTGGCTACAGGGAAATTAAGGAATGAAACGTCATGAAGGGGAGCAAAGATTTCATCCACTGCTACCAGGATATCACACTGCCTGCTTGCAGCTGCACTGTGGCATTTATTGCAGAATGCTGTGGGTGTGCTTGTAGGAATCCCCTAAAAGAGGGATACAGGATGCTTAACTGCTCATCTGGATTCACTGGTCTCACCACACAGCTGTTAAGACCCTGATGCTCCAGCAGAGCCTTAACAGGGACTGAAGCCATCCCTCTGAGTATAGGTATTTACAGAAAATGCCCTGTTCAAAACATACTGTCTCTCTATGTGCATACATGTAACAGGATCTTTACCTATTAAGTGAGACAGGTCTCAGCTACATGTTTAAAAAAGGATCTGGATGTGTGCTACTACCACTTCTCTTTGTCTGCTTTATATGGCTTGAAGGAATGCAAAGCCATGGCTGGTTTTGCTTGTACAGAAGGAAAACATTTTTTTTCTTTCTAAATAAGAAGAAAGGAAACATAACCTTTTTTTAACAGATAAACAGTTTCTTTGAATCTGTGTTTTACCTTCCAGAATTCACTTCCTTCAAAGGCAGCACTGAAAATGCTTTGTTATAAATCATGCAACAGTGGGTGTATTTTATTTGGGCTGATACAGATTGTGTTGTTTTATGCTACTACTACACTATGAGCTGTGCTCTCCTCGTTGTGGGTTTTTGCATGTCTTGAGGTACTTTACCCTGTTTTAGAAGTTCATGGCAGAACCTGGATTGATTTGAAGGTGCAGAGGATTGCAGTATAATGAAAATTTACCTGAGGTTTTTGCTGAGCTCATGGGTCTGTGAGCAATAACGTACTCATTGCTATTCATAAACAGTGAGATACTGCATGCTACTTCCCAAGAATTTAATTGCAGTTGGCATTATAGACCTATTGCTGGTGGCAGGTGTCTTGATGAAATGGGGTGTTTCTGGGGATACCTGCAATGTGAAAACTTCCAGGAATCATTATCATCCAGTTATCTGCAGGTAAAAGAAAATTTTACATTTCATTTCTAGAGGTGCATTTAAACTAGAATGTTAAATTTGAGCCTAGCTTCTGTTAGAGTGACTTTGGAGGTTCTGATGCCTGCCACTGAGGTGCTGAGAGCTGAGAGGTGTTTTGATGTATGATCTTGGGTCTAGGTAAGTCCATGTCCAAAAATATGTGGAAGCCATAACCCAATGTGCAAACAATCCTCATCTCATATTATCAGGCCTTCTGAAGGGATGGTTTCCCAACATTTCACTTCAATCAATGCTAGTTTTCTTCATTGTCTCTTTCTTTCTTTCTGTTCATCTCCTTGTGAACACTACTTGTTTGCCCAGGGTTGTTTGTTTCTTTGAAAGTATATGTAAAATTAAAAGTAACCTGGGGTTACCCAGTTTAAATGTAGACGTCTTTGGTATTGCTTTGATGACCCTGAAAGGTGGCATAACCAAATGCAAAGTTAGGCATGACTTGCACTCCCTCTTCTGCTGGCAGAAATGCTGCATGAACATGATGACTTGAATTGGCTGGATCAGGCAAGAGTGAGAAACAAATGCAGAATAACTCCACATGCAAGGTGCTGTTGGCAGGGAGATTCAGTTCATGGTGGATCTTTGGGAAAGCACGAATGTTTCCAATAAGTAAATGGGACATAATTTCTGAGGTTAGGCAGAGGAGGAGGGAAAATGCTATCAGCCATAGTCACGTTCACTTACTAGTTGTAAAAGTGACATTTGCTCAGTGTATTCTTCTTAGGATCAGTGCTGAAAATACATCTCATCTATTAGCATATCTGACAAGCCCAGTTTCCCAGCATCTTGCCTAGGAAAATAGGTGAGTCTGTTTGCTGAAATATTTTTCAGCATATTTTTATACCATTACTGAGGAAATGGTCATATTTCAAACAGTGAAATTTCAGAATATTTCAGAATATACAGAGTACTGCCTGTCACGTCAGCCATGGATGGGTGGTTCACTCCTCAGCTAGTGTAGGATGGCACTGCTTGTGCCACAGCTCTGAAGTAATTTGTGATGGGTAGAAAGGAGAAGCTCTCTTCCTATTCAGAGTCTTATTCATAAGAAAGAGATATAATCAAATAAGAAGTCTCTCCTGTTCTTTAGATAGATACATAAAGAGTTAAAATTACCTCCTTGTGCAGGAGTTCAGAAGTTCTCATCCAGCTGATTCACTCAAGCTTTCCTGGAAAATACACTTTATTACTGTAGAACTTTTGTGTTTGGCCAGATGAGAAACAAAAACATTGTTTAAGCTCTTTGGAAAAGTGTGGTTGAGATTTGAACCACACAGAAGGGATAAATTGCTGAACGGAATGGTGATATGATATGAAGGCAATGGGAGAATGTAAAGTTGCTGTGTCATGACTGCAGCAACAAAAGTATTTTAGGGGGGTGATTTCTGCTAATTGCCTTGAGCCGTTTGCTCGTATCTGGTGTCCCTTACCACTGTTCCAACAAGATCTGTCCTATTTTGGATTGTGTTCTGTAGGGGGAGATTAGTGTCTTCATGTTATTTGGAAAGCACCCCGCCTGGGACTGGGCAGCCAATAATGAGCAAATAACTCATGTATTTTGGGAGCCTGTAACAGTAGCTGTGTGGAAGATGGCAAGTCTGTCTGGCTTGCACTGCTGTGTGTGTGTGCTGAGAGAGTGTCTGTACACAGCACGTGTCTCTCTGGCTGATGTGACCACCAGTGACTGTGCACATTGTGCAGAGGGAACTCTACAAAAACAGAAGTGAATTGATGGGAAATAAGTGAGTGTTTCACACAAAGCAGATCTGAGAGGACTTTGTGGCCTCTGCAGCCACCAAAGCTGATGTGTTGTGCTTGCTTATCCCCATTTTCAGCGCTGGCCACAACAGCACAATAGATTCCTGACTTGTTGGGTCAGGATGAGCTGCTCTCATCCACGATAAGGGCTGTAAACATGCTGTTTCTTTCTCCCTTTGGAGAGACAATAGTTTGTCTGGACAATAGTTCTCCCAGACTTCTCTCAGGGGCTCATTTTGTGCCCCATTTTCCTATTCCTTTCACTCAAGAAACCCTGATTCACTACCCATACAGCCAGCCTGAGGAAGGACATTAGGATCAAAGTATGATGCCATCAACTACGCCAAAAATCTCCTGACATAGTTTGTCTAACAGAATGGTATGTGCCTTCAACCTCCTGCTGCCAAAGTCATAATTTCTTTACTTTCAGCAACGTGACGATGCTAATGCCAAGTATATAAACTGGGTCACTTCATTATCACCACCTTCAAAAATTCAAAGTTATGGGAAGGCAGTGCTCCCAGTTCCAACACTATACCTGGGGCAGGCATCTTTCTTGTACTGGGCTGTAAAATAGTTTTTCCTTGGTTCAAACTGGTAAGGTTATTTTTTTTTAACTTACTTTGAATTTAAAATGATTTTACAATTTGAGAAAAAAAAGGCATGCTCCCCAAATCCCATGCTGTATTAGTTCAGCATGCATATTAAAATTTTCCTTTTATAGAGGCCTGGAAAGTTAGGAACAGGAATAGTTCTGCTAGGATTGGCTATGGGAAATGGGAAAGGCTAAGTGTGTCATTGCCTGATGTCCTGAAAATAAGGCTGACTGCCCAGTACCAAGCACTGGAATGGATGGGTGAAGAGCAGCCCCTGTCACCAGAGGGAAGCAGACTCTCTGATCTGTTGGCTCTTCTGCATCTCCTGTGACTTAAAATCCATGAGAAAAATTTATGTATGGTGTGGTTTTACTGGGTTGTATTTTGCTTCTAACACATTGTCTATATTGTAATAATCCCTTAATCCCAGTTTAGTTACTTAGGTGAAGGCTCCTAATTTCAGGAGGGCTGACAAGTCCCCTAGTACAAAAGACACACTGCTGCTTATGGATTTGTAGTCATGATCTGGCCACAAGACTTCAGTTTCTTCTCTGGTCTGCTACACAAGTATGGCCTTCTGGCCAGCTGCTGTTAGTATTTAATATTAACACTGCAGTTTGAGTGCACTTTCCCAGAGCACAGCTTTGCTAGATTCCCAGACGGAGGAACTAAGGCCTCCTCTTGTCCTTTAATCCTTGTACTCTGCTTTTTTCACGTCCTCTGTAGATGTTCTTCTTTCACCTTCACAAGAGAAATCTGCAGATAAAAAGTGGTTTTCCAGCCACCTTGGATATTCAGTCATCTTTTGGTGTATTAATGCTGGTTCTTACAGAAGTCTTGCTGAAGTTTTAGAAAAATCTTCCTTTTCCTTTTGAACTTCTTGATGCTTTATTTGAACCTTTACAACTAAAGCAGAGGTTGATCTGCGGCACAATATTTGGATATAAACTCACTGCAGGGTATTGTTTTGGTTTACTATGTGCAACAACAAAAATATTCTGGAAATTCCCACACAGTGAAGGATTTGTAGGATGAGACAAAAATTAATTACTGTAGGTACACATTGACTGGTTTTATAAAAAGAAGAAATAACCATCAGATTAAGAGACTGAGCTCATCTAGAGTAATTGCAGTCATACAATTCAACAGAGAAGTTTCTCATGCAACACAACATACGCTTTCTGAAAATATAAATCACAACAAATGAACTGGGAAAGGCATGGCAGCGACTCACATAAAATTACAGAAAAGAAATCTCTCTTGGTTTTCTTTGTTTGATTACAAAAAGCTGAAAGGCAAAGATTTGTTTATCTCGTTGCACAGGGATACAGCAAGATTCGTCTGTCAGGTCTTTACGCTCAGGGCTGTTTCATGTGTGCGGTCATGACACACTAATATTTTAGGCACACTGTTATTTCTTTTAAATATTTGTTGGGGACCTATGATTGTACTCAGGTAAGATCAACACACAAGGAACTCAGCAGTGATTGACTTGAAAGGTAAATACCTGTGGGGGAAATCTCAAAAACAAAATGTTCCCATCAGAGGCTGCTTTGGAGGCTTGGAGGGGGATTTTGTAGCTACTGAAGAAGTCTTGCAGCATAAGTTTTAAAGCTTTTCTTGGTTCAAGTGGCAATAGTTAGTAGTTCAAAACATGGCTCAAGGCAGCAATTTCATTTCTCTGGATTTTAGCAGGAGGAAAATGCAATAGTTCACATTGTTGTACTCGACTTGCAATTGAAAAGGAGCTTGTGTGCTCTAAATGTATTTCAAATGCCGAGACAAAGCAAATGTATTCTTATAAACAGCTTTGTAAAGCCAGGTAATCTAGTCTCTGTATGTATTATACCCTCCTGGTCTCATAAGTCATGAGATATGCAGAGAGAGTAATTTATAATGTGAACATTCAGAACTTATCTGTCAGATAAGTTCGTACTTTTTTTTTTTTTTTTTCATTTGATGTATTAATTTCTTGTATCTGTTTCAATTCTCTTAATCTGAGAGGCAGGTTTTAAAGGAATTCCAGATGTAAGGCAGACTGCAAAGACTCTTTTAGGCACCTAATTTTGCGTGGAAATGTCCAATGATATTTCCAAAACACCCAGGTCTATTTGATGTCTAATATACATTACTTCTCAAAATTAATTAGTCCCATATCCTGTGTAGGCTTTTTTACAAATCCTATTTGATGTCTATCAGCACCTTTAAGTATCTAAATGCCTTTGCAAATCTGGATTCAAGCTTTTTAATACTATCTCAGAATTTAATGATAAGGAGAGTTTTACCTAAGAAAGCATTTCAGTATTCAGCTTGGAATTAATCAGGTGCAATCCAGGGAAGATTAGGTTCTAGATAATCCTTCCAAAAATTAATATCTTAACATTCTCTCTGAGTCCTTAGTGCCATATACTGTAATGCAACAAGGCAAAGATATATTCTACATCTGTTCAGCAACCGAGTTATTTTTTCTTTTAACAAAGGGCAATAGATCAACTTCAGCCTAAGTCAACTGAGAAGTTAATGTCAGATTTTGTTTAATTGGACTGAAGTTCCCAGAAATGTCTAAATGGAAACATACTTCAATGAGAAATCTTTTTAGGTTACATTTTCTTTCAGATACTTGAGTCTAAGTTTAATGTAAAAATCTTGTACCGCCATCCATTTTGCTAGAGAGTGCTTTGGAAAGATACTTACTTTTCAGGGTTTTTTTCTTTGCTCTAAGAATCACTTGAAAATCACCACATTTCAAATACAAACCAAATAGAAAAGTAATCTCAGCTTTCTAAATGAGGAAAAAAATCAGAATTCTTGCTGTTATTCTTGCTCGCTCCATAGCATCTAATTTTCTAGTTGATGTCAGAAAGAAACGTGAAACAAAAATCAATTTTAGAAGTGAAGGAAGATGTTGAAAGTAATACTGCAATATGTTAAGACCATACCAACCCCAAGATCTCTTTGTCTTCTCAAATGCTATTGTTTTCAACACTACATAGATTGCAGCATTAAAAAAGAAAGTGGCACATACACACGCTTTTATGACCTCTTGTTGTTTTCTACATAAACAAGTAAAGTTCAAAATCTTCTTCTGATATATAAGTTAGGGATGAAGTGCCAGACAGGTAGCCTTTATATAACATTTACTTGTTTAATGATACACATATCTAAAATTAGCCATCTTGCTCTTCCCTGTAGAACCCCACATCTTTCTTCCTGGCACCTTTACTTCAGTGTATAGTCTAGCTTCTTTAAATATTGCTAGTAAATACCAGGTGCCCATGAATAGAAATAAAGAAATGAACAGGTCTAATCATGGCTGTGGTGGTGATACCCTCTAAGTAAAACTGATTTTGTTAGCTTTCCAAACCAGGAACAAGGATGAGCATTGTCCAAGAATGTGAGACCCTACCTGCACTTAGTTGAGTTCTCATGGTCATAGTAGGCAACAGGTAGTTAGAATGAGGAGTTATTTTTATATTCCTTCTTTTTGTTGTAGCAAACTAACTTGTGAAACAATGGATTTAACTTTTGACAATGAACCTAGCTAAGGAATATTTTGACATCATACTAAATGTTTTGAGTGCGTGCAACTGAAATGTCACGTAGCTACCTGGTTGCATATATTAAGTCCACTTACAGACCAGCCCTTCTTACAGACATAAATCTATATATTTTTATCTCACAAACTCTACTGTTTCTGCAGAAACAGTATTTCTGTAGGAGCTCACTGAAGTATAGGCACACAACAACATTTCATAGAAAATCAAAAAATCATCAGGTTAAATAAAAATTTTCTTCTATTTACTGGACCAAAGCCAAAGGCATTTACAGTGTGTGAGATAAAATCAGAGTGGCCTGGAAGTTGATCTGTGAGAAATTTGAGGAAGAAACTAAAAATGCAAGATGACCAGCAACAGCTTGTCATGATAGGAAGAGAATTTTGGAATTGTGACATGAATTTAGAAAATTAGTGAACTATTTATAACAATGATAAAAGTGTTTGTAACTTAACTAATTGTCTATTAATATCATGAAGGATAGTTTTCCGTCCCATTGTGGGTACACATCTTTTTTGCTTTGTTTTCCCTGTTCCCCTTCAGGTTCTCATAAAACCTATAATATGTGAATATCAAAATCTTGTTTGTTTCAGCTAGTATTAGTGACCTCATTTTTGATCTTGTTTGCTAATAGACTAGAACTTTCTGCATGTGCCACAACAAAGACAATCTTCTTTGTGAAATAAGCAATATTAATTCTCATCATTTTCTGAAGCAGCAGAGCTTTTCATAGGAGCATTATTTTTAAGTGCTGTTACTGGAATTACTCAGGAGAGCTTAGTTTAAATTAGTGATGCTTAAATTAATTAAAGAGAGCAGCCTGTGAATTTTCTCATCTGAGTTAGGATTCAAGATCTTATTTGTGAAGGGTTTTTTTTTGTGTGTGTATATTTTCAGCAGCAGCAAATTTGAAGAAAATCTGATTTGAATGTTGTCTGCTGCATAGGAGATTACATTAACATTTCAATTAAAAATTATATGCAGGCAATTGCTCATTTATCCTGAGATTTCATGTATCTTAGTCTTGTGTAATGCAACATAGACCAGCAACAAGCAGTGATACTACAGTACTTATATGAGCAAGGTCCTAGAAAGAAAATATTTGGCAGTGAGAAAAGGGCATGGGAAGTTTGGACACCTGCCTCCTTTTTGAGTACTTCCCTTGTTGCACTGTGCCTTCATGGAATAGGGCAGGAGGAGATGCACTTCATGGAGCAAATGCATGACTGATGAGTAATTTGAAAATGCATGAGCTAATTCAGCTTGCACTGACTTCAGGTGGATGGATTAAATACAAGAATGAAAAGTACTGCACCTATTTTGAAGCATTAATTAATTTATCTTAAGTGGTCTGCTGTATCTGAGTGCAATAGAGATCAGTGATCTTAAGGCCTCTAGCTGCTGCAGGACTTGTAGGTTGTACAAGGATGGGAAAGGGATGAAATGGAAGTTCAGGCAGGAGCTGCTAAGGAAGAATATGACTATAGATGAAGTATGAGTGGTGAGAGGTAATTTACAAAATGTTATGGAAATGTTTCCAAACATAAAATCATAAAACTTTTTTGTTCTGAAATTTGTAAAGTGGACTTCTGGAAAAAAAAATTTTGCAGTGAAGATCATGTTGGCTGGAGCTGACATTTATTTAAATAGCATGAGTTGCTATCCCTTCTCTATATCTCTCACTCTTTTTTTCCCCTGCTCTTTTAAATAATCAAACCCCTTCGAGAGAAATGGAGGGGTTAAAATTTTTACTTTAGGGAAACTGTTGGATTGCCAAAGCCTACTCACTAGACCTAATTTATTTAGTAGAGATCCCAAAGGCTTTGCTGATTGAAATCAATTAGAAGCTCTTTCTAAAGAAGGGTGTTGGACTCCTGGGATGTATGTGTATTAAACATTTTTCATTCATAAGAAGCCATTCTTCCTGAAGACTTTTTTTTTTTTTTTTTTTTTTTTTTTTTTTTTTTTTTTTTTTTTTTTGCTTGCTAACTGGGACATAATCTTCTTTATTAACATAGGTGGTACAAACACCTGTGAAAGGAATGTTGAAGATGTTAGTCCGGCATGATGAACTGGAAACAAACTAATCCTGTTCTATACAATTCCATTGCTTCTTTGAAAAGAAATTAGATTTCTGATTGTAACTGATTTAACGGTAAGATTGTGTCAGTTTTCAGGTTCTGATTTTTGTGACCTCTTCTTCTTGGATAAGAAAGCCAGAGTGAAGAGATCTTGCTTTATATAAAGTGTTACCTGCAGAAGCAAAAAAAACCCCAAAAACCCAACAAACCACTTCTAACCATTACAGATGTATTTATTCCTTAGAAATACCTTTGAGGGGCTTGGCATCTCTGATGAATAAGAAAGGCAGTTTTCACTTATATCCCCACATTTAATCCCTCAGTGCATCCGCTTTGGCAGAAATCATTACAATGGGGTTGACACATCTCTGAACCTGAGAGGTGTTGTCAGAATACGGAGGAAAGAGCACACAAGATGAAGTCAGAGCATTTGTTCCTTGACAGCTCAGAGACGCTGGCAGCCAGATAGGGCTGGGAATAAAGTGAAGGCACTGTGGTTCCTCCTCACTGATCTGAAGCCGGCAAACAGATATCATTTCAGACATAAACACTCTGAGCAGCATGGTTTCCTCGGAGGTTGCTGTAAGAGCGAAGCATACTGATGCCTTCTCTAAAGGTTTATGTTTCATGACCCCATTTTAATGACTGGGGTTTTTTTCCTAACAGTCACTCTCTGCAAAGATTTGCACTCAAATAACCTATTTATGGTATGAATGAGGGGGTTTTGGAGAGATTCAAACTGAAATCCCGATATCCTTATCATTACTGTTTCCAAAAATAAAGTTTAATGTCTGAACTGCTACTGAATTTTTAGATTTTGCATAAATCAAGGAAGGCTTTTTTGATATGCTTGCTTTTTTTTTGGTTATTAACATATGTAACTTCATGTCTGTAGGTCTTTTGTACTGTAACTGAAAGTATGCCTACATTACTATCAAGCAACTTGCCTCATATCAGTATCAAAAATGTCACAGCAATGTCACCATTGGAAAATATTTTGAAAGCTCAGTAATGGAAGCCCAGTAGCTTCTACTCTCTCTCTTTCTTTCGTTCTTTTTTTTTTTTTTTTTTTTCCCTAGGAATGCAAGGTGAGTGAATTTGAATGCTGTAAATATTCAGGCTGTGATGTGTTTATGCTTTTGTATCCAACTACTACAGTGACATGCACAGAGATGCATCCATTCTCAGCTGTTTTTCAAGCTGGAAAGCTTGTGCTATAGTATGACATGGTTAGTCTTTGGAAAAGAGGGATTCCAATATTCAGGGACTAAAATTTTAGAAGTCCTTCTTCTCTGCCATAAACCTAAAAAGCTTGTTCAGGACTGCTCTTTCTGCAGCTGGTATCCCAGTGTCTGTTCTACTTATAGTGCTATTTATAACTGCTGGTGGTGTCTTACAGAACCTTACCTCCAAGTTATTGTGGAGAAATGCATGGAGAAAGGTGCAAAGATGACCCCAGGCCACTTGTATCTGCCTCATTCAGACAGAACATGTCTTTGCCAGTGAAGAGATATATCAAATAAGACATTGGCCCAGCCAAAACTTGAAAGTTGTGTTGCTGTCACTAGTACTCATGGCATAATGTTGACTAAGGTTGTTGGTAGACCAAAGGCTTCTGTCAGTTCAGATTTGGGAAGTGAGTCTGTTCCTTCCACCCCTGGGATGAGGCCGGGTTTTGGATGCAGTTGGTAGCAAGGAGAGATCAATTGCCTGCATGCCAGGCATCCTGCCATACAGCTGCCCACAAGCCAGAGCAGTTCTTCACAGCACAGGACTCCTGACATGTAATTCACTTGGCATCACTGGGTGTAGAGAAAAGGAGTCTAATAACAACTCTTGGGAATTTTAACTCTGCAGTCCTCATTCTGTCTCCTAATCATACATGGGTATTATTTAGATTCACAGTTTCAAAATATACTTCTACATGTCCAGCTCCAAAATTAGGTCAAAGCATCTATTCTGGCATCAGTACTAAAAAATCATAGGGTAAGAATAGAAGAAAGACACTTATAAATGTATATCCTGCAGCCCACCCTGCCCTAACTGCAAGAGAGAAAGTGAGTGCAGAGCAGGATGCCCCAAACAATAACAAGGCACATGGCTGAGAGCAAAATCTAAACCTATACGGAGGGTTTCAAGCCGGTACATCCCTTTATGAATCTCTGCTTATCTCCCCAGTGGCACTAGTACATGGAAGTGCAGGGTATTTCTCAAATTCCAAACCATTTAGGGCATACAAGGTTAAAGAGGGCCTCTTAAGTCTCCTCAAGAAGGTTGTTGGAAACAATCAGTGGTTTCAGAGCATTTGTACAATGCATTTTCAACAGCTTGTCTGTGTAAGAAAGGGGCTAAACATCACTTAAACAACACTGGCAAGCTCTAGCCTGGGTGGCACTAATGACTAAAAAAAGGCTATTCTATCTGCTGTAAGATTAAGAAAAAGAATCTTTTTCAACAACAGTTCTAAATTCCAGTCTACTTCTTAATATGATACTCTTATGGTTGGAAGATGATTAGCTAGTTTTCCCACGCATTTTATTTAACATTTATTTACTCCCAGACTTGAATAACTTAATCATAATAAAAATAGATTTATTGGTCTGTTTCTCCTTCTAGCCCAATTAGGTAAAGCTGAGAATTTTATAGGACATTTAGAACACTGAAGCGGATGCTGAATAATAACAGCTAATCTTTGTTCATTGTGATAGAGCCCAGAAGAGCACCCAATGATGGCCAAGCTCTGTTATGATCCTGGATTCCATGAAAATTAAAGATATCTTTGAAGTACCTCCTCTACAGTACAGACCCATTTTCATTTCCCAGTTAGTCTCTCATATGATCAAAACCCCATGACTTCCTATAGATGCAGAATAGCTATTCCTGATCCTATGTTCACTGAGAGGGAAAGATTGTGACTCTCTCAAAGTCTCTTTTGACAGGGCCAAAAAAGACTGAGGTTGCCATGGGTAATTCCAAGTGTTCCCTAATTTATGCTTATTTTACTGAAATGTAAGTTTTGAAAATACAGTATACACAAACCCAGTGTTAATGACAAGGCTACAAATGCTTTTGGCAGCACCTATGTGGAGTCCACAGAGAGCACAACACGTGTTAAATATGGGGAGTCTCCAGTACACAGGAGAAATAGTCAAAATGCAATAATCCTTGTTAAACTGGTGCAGGCTCTTTCAGCAGCCTTTTTGGACTTCATATCATGTAAGATATTACAGCATAAGGTGTTCCTTACCAGGTCATACACTTGTCCCCCACGCGTGTATCCCCAAGCTAATATTTCTCAGTCATTCTATCTTCTCTCCACTGCATTTTTCGTGTCTCATCACTGTCTGGTCTCCCATTCCCAAGAAACTGAAATAAATATAGTCCAAGAGACTAAATTTTAGTAGAAAATGTGCCTGGAAAATTCTCAAGAGTGACACCACCCATCTTGCAAGCACTGAAGTAGTAAGTCATGGCAATTAAAGTGTTGTTTCTTAATGAAAGTGATATATAGTAGCCCTGGTTTTATTGCATCCTGGCTGCTTTTTGAAGTGTGCTAGGCAATTCTAAAAATAGATGTAATTGCCAGCAATTGCAAAGGAGCCTATTTGTGAATGCCAAAGAGATTTAAAGGTAGATACATTTTGAAAAAATTGAGGTGGAATACTCAAACATCGTTTGGGGGGATGCAAAGGAAGAGTGTGTGCCTGACGAAGTGCAGTTCTGCCAGCAATCCACACCAAAGGGGACAGCAAGGTCTGCAGACTGTACAAATAGGGCTGTTTCATAAAACATATGCCACCTATTTCAATACAGAATTTTCCTCCAAAACAACAAATGCAATGGTTTTTTCGCATGTTTCAATGCTTATGAAAGCTGCCAGTTGTAGATACTCATATAGACTGTCACAGCTTTCCTGAAGATGGCAGAAATAAGAGAGCTTAATAATTCCCTATTTGTTCCAGAGAAGTGAGAGAAAATGTGCAGTCTTGCTACTTTCTTTTGCTCCAACTTGATCCCAACCTTGAGAAGTCACCCTCTCGTTCCAGAAAGACAAAATGCTGCCCCTGTCCCACTGTGCCTGCTGCCCTTGATGACAACCAACCACTGATGACTTAGAGGCAGCAGACAGGGTTTGCTAGACCCCTGAGTATTAATGAAAACTTGGGTGCTGCTGATGGCACGGGAGCCAGGGCAGCTCAAGTGCAAAGTCTGCACAGAAATATTTAGGTAGCTAGCAAGTGCGTACTTTGCAGTAGCCACAAATTATGTCGTTTGAAGGGCTGCATAAAGGAGCAATGGGTAAGCATGGCTCATGAGAGGGTCACCTGGTGCTCTTCACTGCTCTGCTTTTGTTGGGACTGGGAAAATGATCATGCAATATCCCCCTGATGTGACCACTCACTTGCAATGTGGGGAAGTTTACACTTGAACCCCAGGCTAGTGACTGCCTTGCGAGGCCTGTTTGCTGACCTGAGACTTGGAGCAACTCTGAGCAAGTGTTCCACCACAATTGTGGCTAAGGAGTATATAACCTGTTGGTAATAACTAATGGCCTCTTACCATTTTCATGAGTCACCTGATTGTTTGATTCAAAGCCTCTAAATTAAAATTTCCAGTTGCAGGACTTTTAGCAGTATACCTCCCAATATACTTCCTTCTCAGTTCTGAAAATGTAGGGAATAACAGGGGAAAAAAAAAAAAAGATAAAATGCATTCCCAGTCAAATGCATGCAGTTTATGATGCATCTCACATATATATATATATACTGCAACAGATTTCAAATTCATCTTTCTTGAAATAATTTTAGGCTCAAAGATTTTTTCTTTGAAGACCTGTAATGGCCAAAAATGTTTAGTTTTGCACTGAATTATCTTTCTTAAACAGTAACAACTAAATGTACTTAGGTGTGAAACATTAGTTCTTTGACACGTCTCAAAACACCTTACAAAGGACCACAGAGTGCAATTCATTATCATACCCCACCATGTCAGATGACTCATATTGTTATCAACAGATATTTAAAACCAAATTCCATGGAATTTCAACTGCTCACTGCATTATCTCTGAACATTGTTTTTACCCCCTAGTATTTGGTATGCCAATATTGCAATGTTTCTTGCCTAATTTGGCATGGCCATTACCCCACAGTATGAACTCTCATCTTTTTGAGCAGTTAGCTTTTAAAGACAAAGATGCTGTGTGCAATCTGAATACAGTTTCTAAAATCTGAAAACTTCCACTAGCATTTTGTTTGTCTTTGAGCTGGGTAAGAGTTCAGCTATTTAATTTTATCAAACTGTCCAAATAAACCATTACTCTTGTGCTGGTGGAGTTGTGTGCCAAATAGTAGCCTGGAGCAAAGCTGCTTGGCACTGTTGAACTCCTGAACTAATTGGCTCATAAGGAAAACCATTCAAACCAACCTGTTAGAAGTATGGAAGGGCCTATGCATCCCTCATTAAAATGAATCAGTTTCTCCATTGCCATTCTGTGTTAACAAGGGCCATGTTTTGACTCACCATCCAAAGCGGGCACAGTAATTGTGCACTAAACCTCTCCACAAGGAGATTGCTCATATAAATGTAGGAAACAAGGAACCAGATGCAAATCAGTGCTTAAGAAAAGATAAAGATCCCACTTCAGTTGTGTCTTGAAGGTATAAATGAAAGAAAACTGCACAGGCCTCCTTCTGCATCAGGGGTGGATGCTGTTCTAAAACATGGTGCTGCATGCCCAACAGGGAACAGTGAAATGCTGCGTAAAAAATCTTCCTCTTTGTAGGTCAGATACAGATACATGTCTTGACTCAGTGATGACTAATAAGAGCTTCAAATTCAGTTATTTTTTTTTCTTTTCCAAATGAGTTAAAGGATTTCTTTCCACCCTGTTTTTTACTGAATCATATTATTTCCAAGATCATGATCTTCTGATCTCATGCATACACAGAGATCTCATGATTAAAATGTTTTCAAGCACTCATCTACCTCAAGTTCATTTTTGCACATATTTTCATTGTACTTCTGTATGATCTAGAGAATATTTGTCCTAAAATAGAAAACTGATGTACAGCTGACTCTTTCTTTACCTGTTCTCCTTGACTTTTGAAATGGATCTGTCTTTGGTTTTAGACAAACAATATCAGAAATATTTCATTAGCAAAACCAATAATGTAGTTGTTTTTATCGTGGCAATGCAGCATCCTAATATATACAAGATCCAATATTATTGTGCTCATGCTGCATTTCTGCAAGCACAAAAAATGTATCATCACTGGACAATAATTTTGCCAGATGAAGGCTGTGACTTTGTCCTCTGAGGGTTGTCTGTAAGCAAATAATGCTATTGAACTAGACAGAAGAATTTACAATGAAACTCCTTTTAGTTATCATGCTTAAGTCCTGGGAGCTTTTGGAAATGGTCCCTCTTTGAGTAATTTTAAGACATTTCTAAAAGATTTAAAGTGATATAAGCTCAGTGTCAGAATGATATGTATGGCTATTTTGAAATGGTACTGTAAAACCCCAGCTGCACAGCTTTGTCTGTGTTCATATTTTATTAATCCATCTGTTTTAATGTCCTCACTTCTATCTTGCTCTCTCTCATTATCTTCCTTTAAGTCCCTGCCCAGCTACTTCCCAGAGACCATTTTAAAATTAATTCTAACGATTTTAGGCACTTTTAATATGACTTTCATCATAAGACTTCTCTTAGTGAACCAAGTTGTTAGCTGACAGCAGTATTATTTGGGGACCTTGTCTTACTGTTTCCCCCAAGCTAACAAGAACTCAGGCTAAATGCCTGGTCTAATCCTGTTTACTTATTTACAATTTAAATCAATTTAAATGAGTATACCACAGGATAATTGACTCCCTTAAAATATGATAGAAATATAGAGAGGATCTAAGCTGCAGCTGTTTTTCGGAGAGGAAGACAACTCAGACAGATGCTGTGACCAGGCTCATTTCCTCCAACCAGAAAAAACCTGAATGCATGGGGCATTTTCTCTGTCCTGTTGGGAATCTGGGGCAATTTCTCCCCTCCAATTAATGATTAGTATGGCTAACAGCTCCAGATACTCCACTGAGTCTGAAAGAGTTCTTGGCAGACCACTGATTTTAAGTGGGATCTAATGGTTTTTTTGAGTTGAACACTGTGGATGGCAACCTGTAGTGCCTTTCAACACAATGGTGAATGAGAAGGCTAGCCAGGATTTTTGCACTTGACCAGTCAAACAAGAGCAAAAATGTCTGATCTTATTGACATACAAAAGAAATGAGGCAATTATGCTTCAAAGATTTCTGGTTACTTGAACTTCTTTTCTTTTGTTTCGCCATTTTTCTTGTGGATCCCTGTATATCTATCAAGAGTCTGTAACTTCAGCTTTGGCAATTTGCCTAGGATCAGTGACTTGTAATAAAAAAATCCCTTAGTGGGCTTCTTTGCAGAAAGTCATGCCTCTCCCATTTCCTAAAAAACAGCAAGACAATGTTCATGCATGTCATTTTCTCTGGACCTCTAGTTCTTTTATTGTGCTTCTCCATCCCAGTTGTAGTGGCAAAACTTAATTCAGTGAGGGGTTCACACTGGACTTTCTGTGAAATACACCAAAAAGGAGACTCTTGAAAAGTGATAATAAGAAACAGAAACTGTGTTAAACCTCCATCAGCTTCTTTTCAGAGTTTGATTTATTACTGTGGAGAAATGCACATCTTCTTTAGGGTTTCAATCTTGGTCCTCCCTGATGTTCAGCACCAGAGAATAGTAATAATGAGGGATGGCTGATATCTGAGAAGAGAAGGAAATCTTCACACATAGGATATTTATATTTATATTTATATTTATATTTATATTTATATTTATATTTATATTTATATTTATATTTATATTTATATTTATATTTATATTTATATTTATATTTATATTTATATTTATATTTATATTTACATTTACATTTACATTTATATTTAGTATTTTACTGGAGATCATGTAATTTCCCCTGTAATACCTGTTATTACACCATAATGTATTTGTCAGTATCAGAACACACCTGTTATTTCACCATAACATAATTTTCTCATGAGACAATTTCAAGGAAGATAAAAGCACTTTTTTTGCAACAAATTGGCTGCAGAAGAACAATAGTGATTTAATAGTAATAACTGCTTTTATGGAGCATTTTTCATCTTGTGAGCAAGATCTACCTTGAAAGTAAATTGCATATACTTTCCCATTTTATCTAGGTGTCTAAGCAGGAGGTATCATTTAACCTACATATTTTGTTCTCCCAGTGTTTCTATAGGTATTGTTACAAGTGTCATTCAACACAGGACCTAGGCAGATAGTTTACCTTAAACCCTTTAAAAGGCTCAGTTGAGGTCAATATCAGCACTCTTGGTACATTATATTGAACAGATATATAAATATCTGCAGGATCAGTATCTTATGTTAGCAGTTTCTTTGGGGCACATCATGCTTCTATTAATGTAAAAATACCACATAAATATGTGCCAAAATATGCATTTTCTGTAAATAGGCAAAATATCCCAGTGAATTTGAATAAGAGTTTTGTACATAAAAATAATAGACATTATTAAAAAATTCAGTCTAAAACTATTCAATCAAGCCAATTATTCTGAAGCACTCAAGATAGCAGGTCCTAGGTACCTTGTGAATTCTTCAAGTGCAATCAAGTTCTGTGAGTCCTCATGATACTGTACATAAAGAAAGAAATATCTTCAATATCCTCTGAACAGTGTCTCATATGTCCACACATCAGATGGCTGAAATGAATAGCTGTTATGCTATTGGTAGTTGTTGCTGGACTACATTTTAAAAATCTTTTTTTTTTCCTGTTTAAGGAAGACAATAAATCCACCGAAGTTTCTCATTTTCAGCCCAGACACCCTGCAATCTTCTTCTGGGATAGTGCTGGTTGTTGCTTATATGTCCCATCATAAACAGTGATTCTTTATGGAAACGTTTTTTCCATCTAGCTACTAAAAATGACAGCAAAGACTATGCAATAGAGGATTTGCTTGCAAAACATCATTTGCAGTCTGTACATAAACTCAATGACACAAGCCCATTTCTTAAATAAAACTGTAGTTTAAGAGAAACCTGTGATAAATCTAAACTGAGAATATCTTGATGAGCTGAGGCTACAATGTGTCCTTTTCTCTTACCCTTCAGCAACAAAAAATATCCACTTTCTGTGAAGATAAGCATTATATGAAGCTATACCTACTGTGATTTTACAGGCTTCCAGGTGCAAGCATCTTGGGGATCTATCATACCATTTTTGTTTATAAATAATTTGCAGTGTCACACTGTTCATCACACTTACTAGAGATACATATAACACTTATTTTACAAGTATATTATTCACAGGCACTAAGTCATGGAGATGTGTTTCTACCTTGTTTCACCAGTCTGAGTTGGTTTTCTTTCACTCCTTTTCATGACTCCTCGGGTAAGATGTTAGAAACAAGTTTTCACTAATTGTGTCAGTCTACGCAGAGAAACAGCTAATTTATGTTTATTCAGTAATTATTTTCCTGGATGCAGCCACTCTCACCTTCCAATGCAAACACCATAGTGTGCTTATAAATGTTTTCTAGAGAAGGTGTTAAGTATCCAAGTTTTCATGCAGGGATGCTGAGCACCCTCACCTGTCATGAAGATGGAATACCTCATAGTTTAGGGCTGGAAGTCTTCAGAAACCTGCTTTCAATCTTGCTTTTCCACAACCAAGCTGCCACAGTTGTGTCCTGTCAGCCTAGGCAGGATGGGGCTGCTGATGGCAGAGGCTGTGAGAACAGGTCTCTTCTACTACACACAGACACCTCTGATAAGTTCTTCAGATGCTTGCAAGGCAAAGACCTACAAGCAATTGGCAGTATTTTCTGCTTGCACGTTTTTAAATTTTGGTGGGAATTGCTTGGTTTTTGAATTCTCAGTGAGTTTTTCTATCTCTGACCAGAGACTCTGAAGACTTTTTGGTGCTCGTGGCTCATGGTGTAACCATGTGCATTCCTGGAAGCCATGGAAATTAGATGCTGTTGTTATGTACAAGTTTTAAAGTTCTTTAAAATTTAAGGCCAAGAGAGATCATCAAACTGTCTAATCTATCTTGCATATAGGTGCCTGCTAAATGTTGTACATGTACACCAAGGCTTAGAGAACTACTTTCTCATTAGCCCATAGTATTGTAGTCCTTGAGAAACCAAATTAAAATAGTGTCTAAAAAAGTACCTGAGCTTCCTGTGATGCTTGAGGACTGATAAGGCATGCCCAGACAACCACAGAAAAAAATCCATGCAAAATATCCACCATGCTTGCCAATCTGAGCTATTAAAATTTCTACTGCTTCTGTGCTGTGTTTAATTCAAACCAAAGCATCAGATGTCTAAAATAATATTCTGCATTGGTTTAATCTCTTTCTGGCTACAGCAAGATAAATAATACATGGTTCAAGGGAAGGCAAAAAGTTCTTCTGCAGAATATATGAGACCAAATATCTCTCAGAGGAGCGGAAAAGAGATTCTTCCTCTCTGCTGTAGGCAGCCAACTGGAGCCCTCAAGTATGGGATTTGATTATACTTATTACCTTAATGCCAGCCTGAAAATGTCTGAGTTGGCAGGGTGCAATTCAAGCCATCTTTTTCCAGCCATAATGGAAGATGTTGCACAGATGCATTGTTCTATTCGATGTAGGGCCAGAGGGATCACCAGGGGATCTAGCCTGATGTGAACCCTCCTTTCCTCCCGGAGCCTTCTCTGTCCATTAGAAGTTCTCCCAGAAGCTGAAGGCTGTCTTTAAGAAAGACAATCTTTTTTAGGACAAGATCAAACAATGGTGAGTGCACCAGCTCCCTTCATAAGCTTTTACAGAGTTTAATTACCTTTACTGCTAGGAAATTGCATCTGATTTCAAGGTTGATTACATCTAACCTGAAACTTCCAGTCACTGGATTTAGTTGTGCTTTCGTCAGCAAGAGTGAAAAAGCTCAACATTGTTATCTATTCTCTCTGTCCTCTCACTCTTTTCTTAAGTGGAATATGTCTAGCTCTTTAAGCCTCCCATCTCAAGACTTGTGCTTGACATACAAAATATTTGGATTTTCTTCAAAATTTTCTCATCTTTTTTAAAGGGCAGGCACCAGAACTGTGTTTGATATCTTGGAAACATGCAAGGGCTGTGCTGAGTCCTTTCCTCACCAATGTACTGACAGCTCATGTAAGGGGTGATTAGGATAATCACTTTTTATCATTCTCTGAGTCTCTGCTCTCTGAGCCAGTGTCCATTCCTACAAGCTTTTGGACTATACAAAATGAATTTTGTGTGCTGCTTGTTGGACGGTGATCATTTAGCCAAATCAAATTACTGCAGAAGTAATATATCTTCTTTATTTATTGTGCTATATGCAAGCCTTTAAAGCAAAGATTCTATCTTATGGCCCAAAGTGCTGAAAACAATATCAGGCAAAAACTCTTTCTGATTCTGCTTTGAAAGCTCCTCACATTGAATGAAATCTTCCCATTAAAAGGCTACATTTTGAAATGTGTCAGCGAGACACTTCTTAATCCTCACAATAGGTGACCTGTTAATTCCATGTAATGCAAGACTTGAAATCAAAATGTCATGTGTTATTAAGGTAACTGCCTTGCAGAAATGCAAGTGCCTCCTATAAATACAGATGCCTTTCTCATGCAGACCAGATATAAATCTTCAAAATAACCAAAAATTCCACAACAAGTGTATGTGTTGAGAACTAACTGCCACTAACCTGTTCTGACCAGGATGAAATAGATTTATTCTTTTTCTAATATTCTAATTCTAATATCTAATATTCTAAGTATCCCAGAAACACATGCTATTTTGTAAGGAGACCAAAACATCAGTTTCAACTAATGGATGGCACATAGCAGAAAAATATAGTTCCCTACTTACATGGTTCTCTAAATCAGAGCTAGGTGGAGTATGAGCTGAACTAGCTGAGCTTATTTACAACCACTCTTTCTCTCTCAGAGTTAATGAATTACTGACAGTCTAAGGATCTTCTGTTATTTAAAACAGAAACTCTCTCCTAAAAGTCACTTCATCTCTTTTCTGTGTAGAAAAGGGACTAAGTAAAAGACCAACAAGAGCTTTCAAATGACAGAATCTGCCAAATACAGGAAACAGAAACTACTGGTGCTTCTTGAAGGAAGTGTTTAATGCCCAGTCCTCAAAGCCTTGTGAGAGCAGTTGTGCTTAGAAATCAAGATGGTCTGCGCATTGCCAACACAGAGCTTTAAAAGATTAAGAGATGCAAAGGATTTTTATTAGCCCTCTGTAAAGAGGATTTTGAGGGCAAAGCCTCATCACCTATACGTGCAATAGCAGTACCCATGGACTGAGAGGAGAATGAGGACTGCTGATACCATCAAGCCTAGAGAGAGAGCAGAAACAGGTATACAATTTAGGAATGCAGCTATAGTGTGAACATTGTGGTTTGTGTTGCTTTTAGTATTTCCAGGTTGCAAAATTTCATGCTTTTTGCTGTTCTCGTGGCTCAACACAGACTACTGCTCATGTCCTCCCTTGGAGTATGGAGTAATCCCAGGGAGAATGTGCCCCTGACATGTCTTTGCACTGCTCTCCACAAAAAAACCCACACTCTGGACCATGAGCAGAATATTCCCGCTAAACTCCTAAGCATGTGCTACTAGAGTTAAAAACCTTGTGAGATTTAGCTCTTTAATGTACCTACAGCTAGAATATTAATTTCATGCTACTGTTGGCGATGAAAAGAATTGATCCTATAATGAAAGGAATATTAGTCAAGGGATAAAGAGAAGGTCACTCAATTTATCTCAGCACTGGAAGAAGCTGTATTCTTTGCTGATTTTGTAAAAAGCTATTAATGTCTCAGAAGATCAAGGGAATAGATGGTACCAGATGACTCTTTAATTTAGCCATTGAAATATTTTGTTAATATTTATAAATTTTTAGGGATCTAATCCTAAAGTAAAGTCTTGTTTATATGAATAATCCTTACTCACTAACAGTCTTGCTGAATTATGTAGGGGTTTTTGCATTAGAAAAAAATAATTTGTGTAAAGATCAGTACTACTGGGCCCTTAAATATTTACAAACACTCATCAAAATTATCTTATGAGGGAAACTGAAGAACCATCTGGTATCCCCGTTATTTAATGCTCCCTGTTTTTCCTAACTATGTGTAGAAGTCAGCAAATATTAGCATTTTCTTTCTTATCTGAGGGCAGCCAAATTACCTTCTCCTTATCCTTTAAACTTACATACTCCGTCCTAACAGAGGACTAATCCTTTCACTTCTACTTATGTAAAATGGACAGGCGATGCCACTAAGCCAGTCAGCAAATCTGCTGCTGGGTTTGTTCAAGGACCAAAGTTTCTTTCACCTAGAATAATAATATAGTCTTTCTTCTGCACACAACCACCATGACATCAGCAGTATTTCAGTCCTTAAAAATCTGCAACATTTTTAACAGCAAGTAGCTGTGCATCCCTTTATAGTAATTTTCCCCAGAAAAAAGGACTCTATTCTCCTCTCCAGAGATATACTAAACACCCACTTTTTAACTGCAGTTGTAAAGCTAGCTGCTCTCAGGAGTGAGTCTTTGAATACAAACTTGCAAACCAGCTACACATGTGTAGCTGGTCAAAAAACTTTTTATGAGGTGCAATTTCAACAATGACAAAAAAGTATTTCTTTCTTTTTGTGAGGTTCTGTTTTCCTTGGCAATTACACTTAAATCATTATGATGAAAGACATCCTGGCTAATGCAGTAAGTTAAGTTATGCATGCTAAGATCAGTCTTCTCTTATATTGCTGTGATATTTAACAATGCATCAGTTCATTCCACAAAGCATCACTAGAGGTTCAATTTTAAAGGGAAATGACTGGGTATTTTTTGTTTGTTTGGTTGGTTTGGTTTTGTTTTGTTTTTGCCTTTTTGGGGGGGGGTGTCAAGCCAAATGAAAAGCAGATCTGATAACCCTTTTTTTTTTTTTTTTTTTTTTTTTTAAGATTAAAAGAATATTTAACAATAGCAAATCACTCCAAGGAAGTTTGCAGTGCTGGTAATGTGGAGTATTGCAACCAAGTGCATATCCAGCTGTCATATATCTATATACTAAACAGTAAAAATATGAACACAAGCTGTATTTGAAGAAAGGGATGCTGCACATTAGATTTTGGGTTCGGGTTATCAACAATGATTAATTTTTTTCTATTTCCTTAAAATGAATCTAAGTCGGTTTCAGCTAGAGGAATTCAGAAAACTCACAAAGCCTGAAAATTGTTTCCCATTGCAAATAATACAGGGCTGTAATGCAGTCATGGCTTCTTCAGTCAGTTTCACCAGCTTTATGACACAATCAAACATACTGCAAAAACAAATGCATGCTCACACACTATGTATTTTTTTTTAAATGATTGTGTCTTCAAAGCTGGGTTGAGTCAGTCAGTGTGAGAATTGTGTGTAAGGAATTCATGAAAGTGATTTTTATCAAGGTGCTTTTTGTATTTATTTTCCCTTACATTTATAAGAATTTTAAATGATTGACATACACATAAGTGTTCATGAGCCAATTTGTAAATATTCTTAGGAGAAAAAAGAGCAGGTTTTGCAATAGTACAAAGGCTTGGTCCTGCATTATCTTGCTAATATGATTCAGATAGATTACTCAGAGAGGTAAATATTTACTTGGGTAGAAACTTCCAGGACTGGGGTTCAATGATGAAAAATTACATTTAGTAATGTATTAGTTGCATGCCTTTCCTCTGTCCCCCTTCCCTCGAAAGACCACCTGTCTGTGGCTATAGCACTGGTCCTTCTGACCTAGAAGTTTCTTTTTGCCAATGGCTGATACGGAGATAAAACAGTTTTGTATAGTTAGAGGCAAAAGAAGCAGCCCACAGGAAATCAATGCCAATTCTGTTCCGTGCAGCATCGTAGGCAGCTTTCCTCTCAAAGCAAACCAGCTAAGATGGATCTTTCTAAAACCCATCTACCCAGGTGCTCTCAACTGGAGACAGGCAACAAAATTCTTTTCTGCACGAAATGAATAAAAAGTTTACTTTGCAGAGCCAGAACAGAAAAGTACTCAGCAGAGAATGTATGTTTGAGTGAGAGATGCTACCAATTGGTGATGTTTCTTAAAGTCTGGGTTATGACAGGCCGTGCAACTGCTGCAACACAGCACATTTCACAGAAGCCCCTCTTGCAGAATAGAGAGAGAAGAATGTTCTTCCTCGCAAGAACCGTGGTAGACCCGAAGCAGGATGTGAAAAACTGGATCATCACAAAAGGCTGGTGAGGTTGAGCACAGCATCAATTCACCTATCATAGCAAGTAATATACAATGGCAATGACAGATGTTCACTCAGATGAGCAAAACAATTAACCCGATTCGTACTTTGCTGGGGAACCCGGTGGGCACTGGGGGGAGCAGAAGCACACTCTGAAGGCACCCCACGGTGCTCCCGACAGGCAGGGCTATCTCTCGCCGTCGGCCCGGCGCGGGCAACCCCGGCCCTACCCCTAGAGCTAGAGGGTGACAGCCACAAGCAGCCCCGGGAGGGAGACGGGCGGCATCACCCCCCGCGGGCAGCACCTCCCCGCTGTGCGGTGGGAGCGAGAGGGAGGTCTCCTCCTTCCCTGCCTCCCCGCCCCGCTCTCTCCTCCCTCCCTGCTCGCCTGCCTCCGTGCCCGCAGCCGCAGCGCAGGGGCCGGGAGCGGCGGCGCGGCAGGCACACCTCCCGGCGGGCGCCCGGCGGAGCAGCAGGCGGGCGGTGCTGGCTGCGCCCGGCCCCGCCGCGCCGCCCGCAGCCCCGCCCGGCGCTCCCATGGCGCGGCGGCCCCGCGCCAGGTGAGCAGCGCTGCCTGTTGCGCCGAGCCGGGCGGAGCGCGGCCGAGGCGCCGGGGCCGCACGCCCAGAAGTTTTGCGGGAAGGCGCCGCGATATGAGTGGCGGCGCCCCGCGGATGCGCTGGGTGGGGGGCGGCAGCGCCGGGAGGAAACTCGACGGGGAGGGAGCGGGGGGAGCGCTATCGGCGCCGGTGCCTCCGAGGGGCCACCGCCGTGCCGTGCCGATCGGCGAGGGCCACCGGAGATGCCCCCTCCCTCAGCCCGTGCTGGCGAACCCCCGGTGTCCGTGAGTCCTGGGGCTGACGGGGTCGGGATTCCGCGGAGGCAGCGGGAGATGGGGAGGGAATCCAGAGGCGGAGGCTGCGGGAAGGGGGTTGACACCCTCTCACTTGGGAGCAAACGAGGGATTTGAGACCCGCGGCCCCCGATCCCGTACGGGAGCAACATCAGAAGCAGGGTTGGCAAATGAAGCGCCCCTCCCATCCGTGTGCGTTCCCGGGGTGCCCGGCCGCGGTCCCTGCCGGCCGTGTGCGGGCGGGCTGCCGGAGGGCGCGCTGCTCGGCGAGCGGGCGGCGGCCGGGGCGCCGAGCGGGGCTGCCGGGGAGAGGGGGCAGCGGAGGCGGGGACGGGTGGCAAGACGCCGTGTGTGTCTCCGTAGGATTTTTCCACTTTGAGACCTACCAGGACCAGTTGCTACGGTTCGGGCGGCGGTGGCCGCGATGCGGGGGGAGGGGGAAGAGGGCATCTCCCTCCGAACGCGAGCAACAAATGGCAGCGGCGGGCGGCAGCCGGGCTGCGTGGCAGCGGCGGTGCCTGCTGCGCCCAGGTGAGCTGCGACGCCCCCGCTGCCCGGGCAGGCACCGGGCGGGACCGCAGCGGGTGGCGCTGGAGCGGCCCCGGGGGGGCCGTGGCGGGTGCGGGGTGGCCCCGGCCCGGGACAGCATCGGGGGTTCAGGGGTCCCGCGGCCGCGGGGGCTCCGTGCGACCCGGCGCTCCGAGCGGGGCACGGTCCCGACCTCTGAGCCCGCACAGAAATGTCGTGATCTCTGGCTGCAAGCGGGTACTGGGTGCTGTGTGTCTGTGGGAACCGCGGGCTCTTCTCTCGCCTTTCTGGCAAGCTACACGGTCTGAATTTCCCTCGCCAAAAATTTGGAAAATGCCTCAAATGTGCCAGCGAGAATTCTTCTTTCCTTCTTTGCTTCTGCCTTCAAAATTTAGAAGATTTTAGAGTATTGGGTAGAAAATGTGAAGGTGATTCAGGCTGCAGGTTATCGTCCAATCTTTCTGATTGTCCCTAGACAGCAGAAATGGTGTAATTACAAATGAAAACAGCCAAGCAACTTGAAGAGCATAAATAGACTAACCACCTAAAGAGTCAGAATGAGAACCAGGCAAACAACATTTAATGCTCTCCTCAAATAAGTAATCCTAGAGTTATTTACATAGATATGAAAATGACAGAATAAGCTAAAGCTTTTGAAATTATTGGAATTAATTAAAATATAATAACCATGAGAAAATGTTACAGATTTGGTAAGGAAAGGAAAATAACCCTTCTTCAAGCTGAAAACTCCAACTGAGGTAGCCTTTTCTAAATGCTGAAAAAAACTGTCAAAAATTTCTTCTCATGATAACCTGTCTAATAATTTGTCGGTTTAATTTGGAAAGTGTGCATCACACCCTACTCAAAGAGGTAGCTTGAAGGCTTTGATACAGAGCACCACAGTGTTCATATGGCTTACCTATTGATCTTATTCTTAGTAATTTAATTTAAAAGTATAGGCTTCTAGTTTGGTTTAAAGGGAAAGAAAATGAGCTGTAGAAGGAACTAAATTTGCAAAACCTTTGCTACATTCAGAGTCTAATTTTCTAGTTTAGTTTCTAAGTAGTCAAATAGCTCAGAATTAATTATGACTGTGATTGCAGCAGCCCTTACTTGTGCAAGTTGTCTGGGTGTCTGTGGGATTACCTCTACAGGTAATATTCTAATGACTGAAGGTAGCAGGATCAGGCCCATGGTCAGAGAGCTCCAGCATGCAGCACCATGTAGGATTGTGCCCACTGGTGCTAATGAGACGATTTAGACTTTGGTAGGAGAAGAACGTGAGGTTAAGTCCAGATCTCTTGCATTTATGCAGCTATTGCTGGCTGGGTCACTGAACCCTGATCTTGCCTTCCCCTGAGGTCTGCTGTAAAATTTGCGCTGACTTCAGTCCAACCAAAACGAGCTTCTCCTCCGTGACTGTAGTTTTCAGTTGCCTTAGGGCAGGTTGAAGCTGCTGAGTGTCTTGGAGATCAGGGCCTGAGTGAATGAGGATTTTACCTGCCAACTATCAAGAATCAATGTATTTTGCCTCAAATGTGAGATTATTGGAAGAGAAGTATCATTTAATAGGCATGTAAGTCTATGCTGTGCATCCAGTCCTGAGCTCATAAAGTCCATGCGAGCTTTGCCATATATAAATAGAATAGCAGGACTTAAGGGTACAGGTGTGATTTGTCTTTTCCATGTGCTTTATGGATCCATATTTCAAATCTTTTGGGAGGCAGGAAATTCTTCCTGCTCTCACTAAAACAGTATTAGAGTAAGTAGAGTAACAGAGCAAGTGCATGATATATCAGCTCAAGAAATATCCTCCCAGCAGGAGAGCTGGAATTTATAAAATTCAGCTGTATTCAGAAGTGCTAACTCAAGTGTCCAAAGCCAGAGAAAACATATTGCTTCATTTCAAAAGCACCTTTAGATGTTCAGTTAGATAATAAGGTGCTTCTGAGTCTTGTTTTTAAGGGTATTTTCTGTTACTTCACTAGGAATATTTATGTGAATAACACAAGGGATACATAGCTCACTGGCAGGAAGATTTTAGACTTTTTAATGAAGTGGATGATTTAAACAAGAAGGAATATGCGTAGAAATATTTGTTGTTGCCACTCCAGTTAATCAGAAGATGAACTAAGGAAGGTACTTCCTCTCAGAGTGGAATACTGCATTTGTAATGACTTACAGGATTTGCATGTAACTGCTGTCCTTGTCACCTGCATGCCTGGTCTTTGGATCAGCACCCATTAGAGAATGCAAATTAAATTAGTGTTCTGTGGCTAGTAAAATAGTACCCCTAATTCTGCTTCATTCTGTAAGCTTTGTTCATAAGCTTAGAGAAAACTCTTGTTAAGCAATTTAAAAACTTACAATAATGTTAAACAGAACCTTATTTCAAAATGATGGTATGTTGAGCTAAGAATAAATTATTTCAGGTCATAGAATATGTAGCATTTACCTTGGCTTGTTTGACAAGCCTTTTTAAGTTAATATTTTATTTACTAAAAGTAACCTCCAGAAATGCTATTTTGATAGAGCACTTCAATACTGGTATGAATCAAATGTCAGTATGTCTACAGAAAGTACAAGCAAAAAGGATGTAGGAATTTCTCAGCACCTTCAATAGGTATTTTTAAGGGGATTACAGCCTATGAATCCATGGACGAACAAGGTGTATCTTCTGCTTTTAAATCCGATATGCTGTGGGTGAAGTAGCTTCAAATTTAGAGATGTTTTGGTGGATTTAATCCCTGTTTCTGGTTTCAGTCCAGCTCTTTTCATAAGAAGTTTCTGTGCTTCTGTCATTCTGGCACGGTTTATTAGTCTGGATGTACATCAGACTTGTGGGTGCATCCCAGAGGGAAAAAGAGTGTGATGTGGTATTGGCTTTACTCACTGCTTCATCAGAGCTCATGGTTCAGATAAACAATTGCTGTGGAACTCACTGTGGAGGAGGATGTCATTAGTTCACAGTGCTTTAAGATGCATGATGCTGTTTCGTGGAGATTTCTGTGGGTGACTGGTGTCTGTGTCTGTGCTTGCCACTGCTGCCCTGCACTGCTAATCCCTGTAGGCTCATCAGCACCTGTATCCAACACTGGCTTGCTTTACACACAGAGTTTAAGCTTGGAAAGGCAAATGCAGTGCTAACTGTCACCAAACAAGAAAGTAGCTTTTATTCCTCTCTCCCTGGATATTTAAATGCTCCATTGACTTACCTTCAGCAAGCAGACCTTTTTCAAAAAAACCTGGCGTATTTCTGACTTACTTCCACAATGGACATGGGGAAGCCCTTTTACCATAAGGATCATCCCTGCTCCTGAGTTCTGTTTTCCATCAGCAAGGAAAAGGCAGTGGTTGCTGAATTAAAATGGTGTTTCTTTCTCTGGAGGGTATGAACTTCTGTAGGGATGAAAAAAAGAGAGGTAGACCAAATGGGAACGGATGAAGAAAGTCAGATGCCCTCGAAACAGGGAAGAAGTAGATGACAACGGGGAGGAAGTAGTGGCTGATCTGAGTAGTTTGACTCTTTAAGTTGAGGCGGTCCAGGCTGTACCATAGCACTCTGGCTTGACTCTGTGCTGTGCCATGGAGTTGTCATGCACCTCCTGAAAAGATGTGTTGGTTGATTTCAGTGGGACTAGAAACCTTGCTGAGGAATTGAATTTGGTTTTCTGTATTTCAGTTCCACTGACAGAAAGGAGATAAAAATGCCTCTTGAGGAAATAGGACTGGTAAAAAGTCTTTTCAGAGATACATTGAGCTGGATAATTGGACTTTTTACTTAAACAGAGATGAAAATTAGCACTACAGATCTTGATGTACTTGATTAAAGTTTACCTCTGCTTTTCAACTAGCTAGTGTGTTTTAAATGAATTTGCCACTTCATTAATAGCAGTTTCATAAAGCTGCTAACTTATCCTTTGAGAAGAAGAAAAAAAGTTAACCTCTGCTTGCCAAATAGTGCTGTAAAGATGTGCTAATAAGAAAAAATGAAAAGCGATAGAAGTGAGTGACAATACATAAATGGGATGCTACTCTGGCTTGGAAGCAGGAAAGCAAATGGACACTATTTAATTATTTAAGGAACAATAAATGAAAAGTCTGGTTCTCAAGTGACAGTAAAAGGAGAGACAAACAGAATTTTAAAAGGTTAAGAAAGGGAAACAATGCATAAAGAAAGTAGAAGGTGGGCAGGAAGGGACCAAAGGGTCAGGGCATGGACTTAAGGTTTCTTTGTAGTTTTCAGCTGGAAAATATTACCTGTATATTGTGATGCTTGCATAACAGCCAGTATTTTACTCAAATTGTGGAAGTTTGGTGTACAGTGTTCTCCTGGGGGATCACTTCACATTCCCACTTCATCCTCTGGATGCACAACTTCAGTTAAGAGGGCATGTGCTTTTAGAGATGGCATGTCTTAGGTGTAGAGCTCTCTTAAGAGGTTCACTTTGTGGTTGTTGTTAGTGCTAAATGGTGCTATCATTTACTTCTGGCAAAGTTGCTTCCTCCATCAAACAACACTGTTGGTTTTAAATGGAGTGTTTTTTGCAGTTCACCAAAACTGGGTTACACACTTCTGCAAGTGTACTCACTGAAGATACGTTGTATGTCACGATCATGAGTATTCAGCATTTCATTACAAATGTTTGTATTCAGAGTTAGTGGGACGTATGAAAAGCATATGAAGGCTGTTTCCCTCGTGTAGATTACAAATGTGTATTGTTTTGGTGGAATTTGCATCATTCAAAATATTCTTGTAATACTTAGTGTACATTATTATGTGCTTGTGAATAATTTGTGGCAAAAGGAGCCTTTGGACGTGAAAATAAATCCATGGTGCTTGCCATTGTAAAGGCATTGTAATTAAAAGAAAAGGAAAAGAACCGTGTCAACCGTGTTGAGTTCCTGCAAGTACTCCCCTGCCTTTAAAAGCAGAGACAAATATTTCTTCCTCTTTAAAGAGGAACTGCAACAAACATTTTGTGGGAAATTGCTTGTTAGGTAGTATATGGTTAAGCAAGCAGTGGTGGTTATATATCTTAGTAGTGAAACTTCATCTTATCAGCATTAAAACCAAAATAAATTTAAGTTATTGGTGTTTTAGTTCTTGACTTTTTAACCTGTTTCTATTCTGTGTTTGGAAGTGAAAATAGACACAATCTCTTTAGACTTCCATTTCAAATATTTTTATTTTTAGTTCTTCACATAGCAGTGTTTGTATATTGTTTTCAATACACTCTTTTCTTAAAAAAAAATGAAAAGAAAAAGCAAAAACCCCAGAAAACGTTTCCTTACACTTCTAAAAACACTTCTATAATGCTGTTTTTCACTCTGAAGATTTATTCTGAAGATTTATTTGGAAATGTTGATGTTCTGTTATACATACCTCCATCTAGGCAGAAAACGGGTATTTGCCAGGAACAAAAATTGTAGAATCAATATGTGCAAATATAGGAGTTGCAGGAGAGGGAAGGTCCTTAATGGCAGGAGAATGTTCACAAGACTGGAAATCAGTAAATCTAGGGGCTAGTCCTTATAGTAAATCTTGCTGGAGCTGGATTTGGTTTTGTTGTTTGTTTTTTTTTTTTTCCTAGAGGTACTGCAAATGGTCTGTAAAATTTACCTTGATCCCTACATTTTATTAAATGTAATTATTGTTATAAATGTCAAAAGAGTGACCCTTAGGTTTTGGTTTTTTTTTCCTAAAATGAAGTTAACAAGCTAATTCTGCCACTGCAACCTTCAAATAGTGTGATAGTGTTTCTAAACGTCCTTTTTGCCCTTGTTTTTGGCTTTGTTGACACCAAGTCATTGAGATGAGAATTGGTGACTTTTAAACAGTCTATTTTTAACAAAGTTTCTAATAGAGTATTACTGTTCATGAGTATGTGTCAGTCCCAGTCTGCACAAGCACTAAAAGGGAAGGCATGTATCGAGAGGAGATCTGCTTCTAAGTACTCCTTTTCAACTTTGTTGTTTTCTGGATGTGCCTGGTCCTGTTCTCTAGGTGGGAGTACCAATTTTTACTTGGCTGCTGCAAGGACATCTCCTCTTTTTCAAAGCGGAGAGATTCCGAACGGAAATCTTTTTCAAAGGAACGGTCTATATCATGTTATAAAAGGAGATACAAGTGGGAAATTTTGGTTTCTAGGATATTCTAACGTAGAGTGAAATAACTCCTCAAACTTCAGATTACAGTGGTTTTCAGACCTTTAGTTGTTGCTTCTAAGACACTGCATATAACCAAGGCACACAATTCAAGTAGAATAAGAACATCTCAGCATCGACTGAAAAGCAGCACATGAATGATGGCAGGCAATCCAGGAATCCTTTCTTTTCCTGTATGTTTTGAGGCTGCACATGCCATGTCCCTAGTGCACTGGATTTGTGACCCCTTCTTGGTTATGAGCAAGACTGTTGTCATTGAAAGGTTAATAATTTCTGTTCGGAAAATGTATTGGTCATTTCCTCTTTCCAGAGTCTTTCACAGGTTTTGCCCTATGACAGAAAACATTTTATCTGTATTCTGCTCATCGCTTTCATCAATTACTTGGTATGCTTATTGGCATCTCTGATGCATAATGGGCGATAGGAATAATTTCTTGACGGAAGGGGTTATCAAGCATTGGAACAGGTATTTGAGTCACCATCCTTGTAGGTGTTTGGAAGAGGTATAGATAAGGCACTTAGGGACATGGTTTAGTGGTGGACTTGGCAGTGCTGAGTTAACAGTTGGACTCAAAGATCTTTTCTAACCTAAATGATTCTATAAATACTTATTTTGCTAGAGTAGGACTTGACAGGATTTAGACATGCAAGAAACCTAAATCTTTGGCTCAGGAAACAATCCTGATGGATACAAATGGTATTTCAATAACTTTCGATCCAAAAATGTTTCTTGCAAAGCGACAGGACTGTTCTTCTTGCCAGTCATGGCAGGTGCTCCATCTGTGCAAATACCACCTAATTTGAACGAGGCAAGCTTAACTTCTTTTTTTTTCCACTATCTGCCACATCTTTGACAATTTTTTCTCTATTCTATAAACTTAAGTGTGAGGCAGCAGTGTGGAATGAAATGGACAGAAGCCAACCAATTACTTAATTATAGTAGATTTTTTTAACACATTGAAAAACAACAGTCAACCATGCAGTGTCAGTAGCATTGCAACTTCCCTTGGTTGTGAGCAAAAAAGAAAAAAAATTCGTGGATCTGTTAAAAATTGAAATGCATGCTGTTGTATTGTCTAATGCCACCTCAGCCCTTCCCATTGTCGTGCTGTGTGAACAACTACGGACATATCAGCTGTGTGCTGTTCTTTCAGTCTGGTTTGTGCAGCAATAATTGATGTACCCTCTTGTATTCAGGCTTTGTTGTCTGAGAACAGCCCTTCCTCACAAGCTTGCCATAAGGGATATTTACTATTACATCTTTGTCACTGATTTCAGCTCACGTATGTGTATTTATTTTTTCCATGTAAAAAGCTGTCATGCTAGGGATCTTTCTTGAGGTGAAATCTGACCACAGGTCAGATGCAATATAATATATTTTACATTACTTTCAGGATTAGTTTGCATAAAAGTACCATTCCAGTCTGGACTTTCCGTGTGACTGTATCACCACAAACATACTTCTCTAGACCCTGTCCATTCTCCAAAGAACTTCTCTGAGAGAAGCAATCTCTATGCAGTGTCAGCTCCATGCACTGTCATCTTGGTATTTCTTTTCACTGTGGCATGCATGACTTGGCAAGCAATGCTTTGATGCTAAGTAAGTGGATTTAAAAAGCTTATGGACGTTTGAATTAACTGGGAAATCATTAGAAAAACATAAGGTGAGTGAAGTTGCACAGGTCTTTTATTTTCCCCTTGCTATGGGGTTGCAGAGCAAATGTGCTGTGGGGTCCCAAAAGGAGTCTTGTTGACTGGAGTTAGTGTGTCTTGTTTCATTGAAGCAATATTTAATCAGTGAGCTAAGACTGGTAGTTTTAAATTCTGATTCTTGAAGCTGTGGAGTGCAGCTTTGAATACCGAGTAAATGCTTGGGCATCTGCAAAGGGAGACTAAAATATTATATGGTTGGCAGAGCAGTTCTTCCTTAATGTGTAAAGCATTGGTGGGGTAGGGGCTGATTCTGTGACCTCATGTGTTTTTTCATTCACTTGGCTGCTCCAAGTAACCTCCTCCATTTCCTATGCATCCACAGTTTCCTTGAATTATTTATTTAAAGGTATATTGTTGTCTTGCTTCTAAAAGTATGTAAGGGTAAGGGTTTGACTGCTGAATTTAATAAATATCGGTATTGAAGTAGAACTGATATTTTTGTAAATAGAGATGTGATGTGTGCATGAGGAGCTAATGTGACTTTAAAAACATTTGATCTTGGCCGTTCCAACATTGTTTCTGCATTTTAGACCTTTTACCTGCATTTTACTTGCAGGTAAAGGGCACTGACAGGGTAACATTTTATTGACTTTAAATATCACAGGTGACAGAGAAAGAGTGAATTTTTAAGGATCAGCTATCAGGGAAGTGCACTTCAGTATTCCCATCTAGGAAAAAAAAAAAAAAGTTTGTTTTTAATTACAGATACTGAGCGTGTTGTGGCCAGTTGATGCAGAGGTAGCCTGACTGCTGAGGTGGAAAGTTTGTGGTAGTGAAAATTGGAGACTGGTGAGAGGTGGGCTTCTTGCTAACATTAGTATTACTCAGATTCACTGTTTTTATTCATACACCTGACCTAGCAGCATTTGGCATGGAAATGTTGCTCCTGGAAACAGTTTCAATCTGAGAAATTAGCTGTAAACTTTGACCCTTTTCTGGTATAACTTAGACTAGATGGTTTTATTTGACAACTTAATAGTTGTACCTAAGCTGCCTCTAAAAATATTTTGCACTTGAACTTTATTAGTCTTGAATATATTACTTTTTCAAATGAATTTTTATAGTTACTACTAAATAAGGGATGAACCTGGAAAAAGGAAATTAAAAGCAAGTGATCTGTATCTTCACTTCCAAAATGAATGTAATATAAATAATTACATTCTTTTCAACATTTTCACACCAGAATGGGAAAAAAGAAAAAGCCCATCTGTGTAAACCTTCTGAAAGCTGTTTCCTGTGCTGTTGTCCATACTCCTTCAGGTTAGAGAGAAACACTGTATTCCTCAGCTGCTGTAGGGAGAATATGGCTACTGAGTGGTTGTGGCAACAAGCAAAGAAAACGCTGGGCTGAGTGCCAGGTGCCCCACACTGGGTGGCAGTGCCAGTGTTGCAGAGGGACTGGGGCCCCCTGTGAACCTCCTCACCACAAGGACAGGGTGTACCTATGGCCACATCAGACCTTTGGGGTGCACCTCTTTTCCTTAGGGCTCTGTGGGACATTGCAAAGTTCACCTTGCCTCCTTACGCTGTGTTGTAGTTCCCCATAATGGTGAAAACCTTTAATTTTTCAGTAGGGATTTGACCCTTGGTTCATTTGAAGGGCGAATTTGATTTCCTTGCTCCTACAGAAAAAACAAACAAACAAAGCAAAAGCACTGGCCACTGTCAGTACTAATTCATCAGATGTGATGCAGTTGGTGCTCTTCAGCTTGGGTTTGTGTGTCAGGATTTAGGGAAAATGGTATGAGAGGGAAGTGCTGTCTCTAAAGAGCTGGCGGATAAAATACCTGTGTAAGAAGGCTCATCTGAAGAGATGAAGGGCAGAGTAATCAGCACCTGCAGAAACGTTTCCTTTAAGGTTTGTACTTCTGTTGAGAGGTAAAAGATAAAACATGCCACTAATACTACAGCATGTCCTTGCTAAGCCTACGACTGCTTTCTTAGCAGCCCCGAAGGAGGCATTTTGATGGGCCCTGAGAAAAGAAGTGTTTTGGACATGCATAGGTCAAGGGGATTTGTTAAGGCTGAGACATGAACACTGGTGCAAAGGCCAAGTCACGGAGCTCCTAATGTATCCAGTGAGGCATCTCAGACAGGAGCTCAGTCTCTGGGCTCACAGCTGTCAGCATTGATGGGCATCCCTTAAAAGTTTGTTGAAGAGCTGAGCTCTTCTACAAAAGTGGAGTTTCTGTATAGGTGGGTTGGCTGGTCCAGGGTGAAAAAGGAATGATGGCAAGTTTTTAGTACCTGCTGCTGGCAGATTCAGTTACGCCTACTGCACTCTAAAATACCAGTTTGGCTGTTAACATGAATATTGTCAGTGGTGTTTTAAATTGCTGTTGTTTCCATAAGGCCTTCAAGGTTGTGATTGAGGGCTAGAGGAGGAATTTTCCAAAGCCTTGCGAAGCTAAAGGGCTCAATTCCTTTTCCTCAGTGAGTGGCCCGCTGTAGAGGAGAAATGGATAGATGAGATTTCAGTGTTCTCAGCACTGGGTGGAAGGGAGTCCCCATGTCACTTTTGCAATATGGGTTTGCAATATTTTCTAACTTGCCAGGCAATTCTCCTTTGTGTTGTTTTGCTTCTTCGGTAGTTTTAAAATCTTGTTTTAATTTTCCTCTGAACCAAAGTGATGTTTAAAGAACAAAGTCCATGAAAGATGTTGGTACAACAAAGAGAAGAATTCCTGGAAGAGGCTTAGGATGTCTGAAATGGGATGTGAATAGTTCTTTTCCTCTTTCAGGGGAAAATGGTCCTTCTAAATAAGAAGGTAAAGTGTTCCCAGGTGGCAGAAGAGTCTTCAAATTACTTAAGTACAAAATCTCTGTGTTTCCCAATTGAGGGAGGAAAGATGTTTTATTATAACATAGAACTGTAATAAGTTAATAAAAAGTAAATTTTGTGTAATTTTCCTTCTCATTTTGATACTAATGAGAATCTTTACAGTCCCTAAACTTTCTACAGCTTTCTTTTTATCCTGCTGTCTTCCCTTTTCACTGCTGCTGCTCTCAGAAAAAGCTGTTTACCCCTCTCTTCAAGGTATCAGCTACACAGGACTCTTCCAAGGCACCAGCTTGACCCTTTATGTGGGCTAAGGGTAGAATGAAACAGGGCAGCAAAAGTCTTTCAATGCAGGTGCCTGGAGCTGGCCTTCCTATACCCTTGCTGGAGCTGATGGCTGGGTCTGCTGGGGAAGAAGCTGGATTTTTTGAGGAGAGAAAACCATGGGAATGTGCCTAGGTTCAGACCTGAGACTGGGGTTGTACAGAGTTTGTGATTAGACTGGTATTTAGTTTGGAAACATCAGTATTGTGGATTTGTTTTTCTTTTTTTGCTTGAGAATCACTCATATTTAAAGATTTCGGGTAAACACGTGTCTGAGCTTGGTGGAATTGCTTTGATTTACGTGGGTGTTAGGCGTAATAGATTTATGTCCATAATGGGCATTGTGTCTCAATTTTTTTACAGACTTATGCAAAATTATAATGAAAACACCTTGAGAATGGATGTTATTTGTACTGATTTGAACACAGAATATTTCCAGATGGGAAGTGAAGGATTGTTGCTAACTTGCAATATAAAAATACTTGAAATAACTGTGTCTGGGACTTTAGTATTATCTATTGAATTCATATCTAGCTATGTCACCTGACAGGCTACTAAAACAAGATTCTGCTCAAAATGATAGAAGTGACAGTCATACAATGCATTTCATTCCTGCTGAGCCCTGTTAGGTAGTTCGTCTGGGGAGATTTGGATCTTGCTTCAGTCATTCAAGGGCAGTCCTTTGGAAGGGATTTGCAGAATACGTAATTGTGCCCATAAATCTCTCGCTCCCCCCTGAAAATAGGGTAGAATTTCTGTTTTAACCCTTCTGTGTTGAGGAAGCAGCATTTTTCTTTTTAATATTTTTTGTCTTTTCCCCTCCTTTTTAAAGTCCGGCAGTTGCGGTGAATTCCCTCTTCCACTGGCCACGCTTTCCTTCCTCTGTGGTGTTGTTACATGGAATTGCTTCTGTGTTCTGTCAGTGTCTGACCCCTTCCAGCTGGCAGCAGATCGAAGAAATCGCATGTAGGGGAACCCAAACTCTGCCCTGAGCTACGCTTGTGAAAACCTGTGGCATTACACGGTTGGCTTGGAAAGGCTTAAGGAATCCCATGAGATCCACTCCGCTGAAAGTCGCTCTGTAAATGTTAGACAGGCCTGTTGTTTTTGTTCTAGTACATTTTACTTTAAAGCTGCACCTGAGCTGCAGTAGACAATACTGTTTCATAACATTGAAAAAGAGGGACAGATGTGGAGTGTGAGATGTGCTGAGCTGTCAGTGGAGTTTGTCACTGAAACTGTCCTAGCTGGGCACCACGGCAGTGCCTGTGCTGTGAGAAGGACGTGCTCAGTGGGGTTCTGCTTCCTGGCAGTGTTCAGGCCACTGGGGACCATACAACCATCCCCCTCAACAGCCTGATCTCCGCTGGGAAAGAACCAGGGCCACCTGCTCGCAGGGTTGGCAACAGTGCTGCCCAGCACCCTGAGGCATCTTGGTGGACCCTGACCTTGCACAAGAGTGAGTCCTAGGCAGCAGAGGATGTTTCTTCTGGGCTGAGAAAACTGTGTTTAGGTCTGACATGTTCCTAGCATCATCCAGTACGGAGAAGGCCAAGGGGTGAGGAACCCCTTTGGTCTTCAGGCTGTGGGGAAGCTCTGGGGACTGGCCCATGGTGGAGCAGCTGAATGCCCTGTGACTGTGAACCACAGTGTATGCTGGTGCATGGATGGGCCCATATGATCCTTTTGCTTCACCTTTAGTGCAGAACCACAGGAAATAATGTTCAGGCAGATACTGTACTGACACAACGTCTTTGACTCATGCTGATCTTCACCAGTGAGGAGGATACTTCATGCACAAATAAACAAAGAGCTTGAATAGTTTTCTAATTCTTCTTTTTAAAAGTATTGCAGTGATAGATCTGAGCAGATTGAAGTTGCAGTCAAAAAAGCCCTGCCCTGAGTCATTTGCTTTAATTCTTGGTTTCTGTGTCTTAGGATCCTATCAAGACAACGAAACAAATTACGAGATGTGAGGAAGGTAAGCAGAAGTTACAATGACAGGTATTATACACACCTCCAGGACTGTCGTTAGGTATTTTTATCTACTTCTAAATTTTGGAAAATTTTCGAAAATAAGAGTTCTATGTATTTTTTTTCCAGAGTGAATGGAAATTTTGCCATTGGTCAATATAGAAAGGAAGTCGGAAATATCAGAATTACATGTGAATTATTTATGTATCCAATTTGCTGTTGTGAATGGAGGAATTTAAGGAAAGAATCTCAAATGCTGTTAATTACTGTGGATTTTATTTCACTGATTTTGGTCGTAGCTGCAGGCAATGTAGCCTCTGGAGGTGACCTGGGTGCCGTACAGTTTAAGGGCACTTCTGGAAGGGCAAAGGGAATGTGTAAAGTGTTCATTGCTGGCTAGTCAGGTGACATCTGCATGTTTTATCATGTTAGCAGAGAAAAGTGATGTCTTTCCTTCAAGTCCTGAAGGATTAACAGCTTTATTTACATTTCTTCTGGTTATGTCCAGAACAGAAAAAAGAATAGGAAAAAAGTTGCAATTCTGTAGTACAACATCTTCACATTTTTATTCTGTGCTTCCTATATTCAAGGGATTTCCTAGCAAGAATAGAAACATCTGCAATAGCAGCTCCTATTTATGTTAATCTTTTCCAATCAGCATGCAGCCTGAAATAATTACAATAAATGCACTGTCTGCTCCAAACACTCACAACTTCCATTTATTTCAGGCTTCTTTGCTTCGCAAGTCTGAGAACATAATCCTTCATTCTGCTCTGCTTCATCTCCTTTGCTTGAATTTATCCAGCAGTATCTTTTGCGAGCTTCATTAACAATGGTCATGCCATGATAAATTACATAAATTGAGACGTTTTTAATTAAATAAGTTAACAAAACAGCCCCACAAAGCATATTAAATTTAATTAGGTAACATTTTCCTGTAATAAGCTTGCACATGAGGTGTGTAATGAGGTAGGCCAGAGTAAAATCTGTAGTCTGAAGGTTTTTAGATTTCAGAGCTGCAGAAATAGTTTCTCTTTAAAAAAGGTATTTTTAAAAGATCATGTGCTAAAGGTACCTTGTTGTGCAAAGGATTATGCAAACTTGGCAGAAAAACAATAGTTACTGACAAAGACATGACTAAGAGTATGTTTGAACAGAAGAAGACATATCTTCCAGTCGTTCCCCCCCTGCTTCTGCCGGAGCTGCTCCCCAAGTCAGTGTCATTTTCTCTGATTTGGCAGGGGTGCTTTGGCTCAGTTTCGGTGTGTTTTTGGTTCTGGGCAGAACTGAGAGTTGTTTTTGGTCAAATTGGCTGATGTATGTAGTAAAAAGAGCACATTCAGAGCAGAGGCTCCTTGCTGGTGCTGTGTGCGTTTAGCTGGGCTGCTTGCCCAGGTATGTGGGAAGGAAAAGTAAGATCAGCCTTGGCTCACGTGTGGAGTGCTATGGAGCGATTTCTCAGGTGTCCTCTGCAGCTAACAGCATCTATCTTTGCTTTTTCTTTCCTGAGCTTGTATCCAAAAATATTAAGATTGTTATCCCTGCCTCCTACCCTCTTACACAGTCCAGCCAGGCTGTTTTCGCTTGGACAATGCTGCCGTCTAAGGAACTTGGTTCAAAAATAAGAACTTTGCTTTTCATTTATGTCCAGGACAGCTTCAGGACAGTAAAAGGTACTCTGATTTTTGATGGTGAGACCACAAAACAATTAAACAAAAAACAGTGGGATAGGACACAGAAAGGAAATCTTTAAATTGTGAATATTGATTTGCATTTGTCCCACACTCTCTGCAGTAACAGAGAGCAGTGCAAAGGGAGTATGCTGGTACGTCACATTTACTCTTTTGGTTTGATGATGCATAAAGTCAGAGTAAGGTTAAGTAACTGTCTTTCACAAGTGTAAATGAGTGTGTATTGAAGGCTGTGAAATCAGTTACCAGTATTTATTATCTCTGTGAAGTATCCTTTTTATATTTTCATTTAGGACTGATTTAGAGAGAAAAGTTTGATGTCAGCAGCATCAGTTTGCAATTTGGGGTGGGTCTCTGGTTTTTGGAGCCTGTTTACGTTGTTTACCATCAAAACTCTGAAACCAGGGAAGAGGACTTTTGGACGTTCTGTGAAAAATACATAGCACTATGTAATCTGATTTGTGCGTGCATGTAATTATTCTACTGTCTGCAAGAGAGATGTAGTATTTAACCAGCTGAGGTCTGTTGTGAAGATGGAATGGCAGCTTACCTGAGCTGGTGTATAACTCCTAACCAGAAAGGTCACCAAGTTGTGAGCAGGTAGATCTCTTACAGTTTTCTGACTCACAGACTACAGTTAATTGTCCACCAGAAGACATTATAAAGCATTTCAGTGGGTGTGTATATCCTATCTCTTGCTGTTCCTGCTGTTTTACAATCAAGAATGAAGTAGCTGTAATTCTAGAGAATGAAGTAGCTGTAGTTCTAGAGAAGGAGGGCATAAAGTTTATGTAGCAGAAGCATATCTATTTTACAGAAAATGTCCCACTTAAATTTTAGGGTTCTACCTGAACAGTTTGAACCGTTGCCAGACAGCACTCCTAGTCTTGTAGGGTATTGCACAGAAATCATGACTGTGCTCCTTCGCAGAATTTGAGATAACTTGTAGCACACGTGGTAGTCTGGTGATAAAGAGGGACACGCAGGTCTGGAGAGCAAAACAAAGTGAAAGGGAAGAGTTAACAAGAACAAAAAGTAGGGGGGAAATTAATGCACAGAAGCGGGGGTGGGAGGGTGGAAATCAGGGAAGGAAATATAGGAATTAAAATACAAAGTGTTGGCTGAGAAAAGCAGCTCACTAGCAGTGGCTCACTAGCGTGAGAACATTGTATGTTCAAGAAGAGAGTCAAGCAGACCTTCCCCGGAGGTTTGTGAATCTTCCAGGTGAAGGACCTTGGGATGAGCAGGAAGACACTTTGCCTCCTAAAGTGTTACAAGTTAGGTAGCTCAGGCAGAGGAATTTTCTGATAATATCTGGAAAAGAAGATATTAGAAATTAAGGTCTTGATGACAGGAGTATGTCAAATTAATGCGTGATGTATTTTTGGAATTGTACAATGTGTCATAAGCCAGTTTTGTTCCAGGGGAAATGTGACATCTTCTCCCTTGTGAGGGAGGTTTCCAAAGGACTGAAAAGCAAGGAAAATGGAAAGCAAAAAGTGAAGTTGTCAGGTGAAGAAGAAAAGCATCGACTGTGCTATTTAAGTTGTTTAAATTGGTATTGATATATCCTGCTCCTCAACCCCTTCTGATAGCTCTGTGTGTTTTGGTTGCTACACCTGTTTTCCATTTTCAGTCTGTTTCAGGACAGTAAATTTTACCTTGACCTGTGAGGCCAGTCATATCCTTTTACATAGCAGTGACTTCCCAGGAAGTAGAAACATAAATCTGTACTGTTGCCATGAAGTACCTGCTGTGCCTCACAGCAGATCTGTTTTTTAACTCACAAGAATGTGTGCAAGAGAATTTTGCTGGGCTGCTGAAAACATTTGAGCTGCAGTTTTACATACTGTATTCTTATTTCTTCTGCTTTCAGGATCTGGACTGTTTAGAAAGGAAATGTAGAGTTAACGTCTGCAATCTGACGTGGTCTTCCTTTGCAGAAAAATACTGTTTCTGGCATTCATGTTGGGAAAAAGAGGCCATCCTTTCCAAGACTTTCAGTATAGGTACCAAAATGTTCAAAGAGCTGACAATTAGTAATTATTATTCATTGGTGCTCCTCTGCTTCTAGTACAGTGAACATATTTTTGAAGTAGAATTAAATCCAAGTCTCTCTGGGGGCTGTTGGTATTTTGCTTATGCTAAATTCAAGCATGCCATGTGCTGTGCACTAGAGGTGGTCAGTGGTGGCTTGACAGAACATAACTGTGTGTGTGGCAGGGGTGCTCTGAGTCACTGCATGGTAGGTGTGATGCAGCCACGGTCTGGTGGGAAGTCAGTCTCTCACAGCCCCTTGTGTTTTCATGAGCAGGAAGGAGACATTCCCAAGCTGCTTTCCATCCTGCCTGCAGGTTAGGCGATCCAGCTCCTGGGGTGGTTATCCTGCATAGCCAATTTTTGCTCCTTCTGCTCGTCACTTATCCCATTGCTTTTTCAACTCCCAGGCTGTAAATACTTAAAATAAGAAACAAGCTAATTACAAGTCATGAAATAGAGATGGAAGCTGAGCTTCCTTAAAAAAATTAGTAAGTGAAGAAGCAGGTTTGGATTAGAGAAGGGATGTAGTCTTTATAATCTCCAAAATTACCTTCCTATTAAGCTGTTGAATCATGTGTTCGGAGGTATCAATATAAAAATTTAGTAGTATTCCATCTTTAGGACATGGCAGCATATGTTGAAAGTTCTTAATTTGGTACTGCCCTGTTTTGATCACTCACCCTCCTAATACATTTTTGGTATTACTTGTCTTGCTGAGGTCCTCACTGTTCTCAGCCACACTTGGAGTGTTCACCCTGCCCAGGTGACACAGTTGGTGTGCAGGATGTTGCAGCATGGCTGGGCTGAGGTGTTAGTGGAAAGAGAACCACCACAGTTTAAACTTGTGAATGGTGCACCTGAGCCAGATGTCACCATGTAGGGAAGTTTCCTGAAGAGCTGAGCTGAAGGCCTTATTCCCAGGCTCCCCTTCTTCCCACTCTCTTTTCCTTCTCTTGGCGAGGGCTAAACTAGCTCAGGCAGTCATGCACTGGATGGGGATAAAGTTCCCTGGAGATGGTAGATATGATCTCTGTAGCATGCAGTAACTAAAGGGAAATTAATGGGATGCAATGCTCAGTGAGATACAGCTGCAGGTGAAGGATTGGGAGGAAAAATCCTCCTGATGTGTACTGCACCCACAGGGATCCTTGGTGCTGCCTTGGAGCAGGGAAGGAGAAGGAGCTGTGGCTGCAGCTCAGTGCAGGTGCTGTGGCTGGTTAAGTGGAGACAGAGCAGAAGAGTTCAGGAGGAGAGCAAGACATCTGAAGATTCATAGGGCTAGCATGATATTTGGGAGTTGCTGTGTGGAATGGTGGCATTTTGTTAATTTATTTTGTAATCTGTGATGACAGTAAGCTGAATATTGAGCAGCTTTAATCTAAGCAACTGTCATTTCATGCTTTGGTGAAGAGGGAGTGGGTGAGTGAGATAGCTGGGGTAAATTGTTAATAGAAGTGAAACCGATATGTGCAGCTTTCTCGGAACCTGCCCACCTCTTTTTTGAGCAGCTGGAGCTGTACTATCTCAGCTTACCATCACTAATCAGGCTATAGACCTCTGGGGACATGCTTTGCTCTCTGTTGCTCTGGTAGAAATCTAGATTTATTACCTAGATTACTTGCATGTAGACCAGCAAAAACACATAAAACAGATTTTAAGCTGTTTTCTCAGTGTGGTTCATAAGACATACTCTCATTTTTTGAGAGCACTATCTTTGTTTAGTCAAAGAAGAAACCACTTGTACTCAAAATGAGAGAGCATTTGCACTACTGCCTTTTTTTTTTTTTTTTTTTTTTTTTTTTTTTTTTTTTTTTTGTGGAAAGTTGTACTGCTTTTAGTAGATTTAAAACTAAGAGAGTTCACTGGAAATTAATTAAAATTATTTGCTTTGTTTAAAAATGATATTTTCCTAGTCCATAGTCTTAATGCCTGCCTGTAAGAACATAGGACACAAACTTGACCAACTTAGCTACAGAAGTGTATGCTGATGTAATTCAATTTCTTCAGCTATTTCAAGCATTTTTCAAGATTTTTCCCCTTCCCTGACCTCCGTGGAGTTTTTCTCTTAAGTATCCCACTGGTGACCTTATATATGCTCTTTAATGCTGTGTTAGGTAGGTGTGTTTATGAGTTGCCATTCTAGACTACTCTCTGCAGAGATGTAATTTAGAACCGGTGTTTCATTCATTACTGTGCTTACCTTGGTCTGAATCTACGATTCTGTCTGTTGCTTAACTTTCAGACTGATGACTCATTCCTTTGCTTCATGGGATTGCTGCATGTGATCTTATCCCACTCTGAGATGAGCTTTGGGAGTGAAGTAACAAGAAATGTTTACAGAATTCCATATAAATCACAGTTCCACAGAGAAACTTACTTTAAGGGTAAAAAAATGGGAAAAAAGTGTTTCCTGTGACTTGGAGATGAATCTATACCTCAGGGACTCTGTGTTTTCTGCCAGGTAGCTAGTGACAGGACCACAGAAGATGGCCTCATTGCACCAGGGGAGGTTTAGACTGGATATTAGGAGAATGTTCTTCACTGAAGTGGTGTTCCAGGCATTGGAACAGGCTGCCAGGGAAGTGGTGGAATCATCATCCCTGGAAGCTTTCAAAAGGTGTGTGGACATGGCACTTGGGGAGATGCTTTAGTGATGAACATGGTTGTGTCCAGGTTAATGGTTGGACTTGATGATCTTAGAGGTCTTTTCCAAGGTCAATGATTCTGTGACTTTAAGTCATTGTAATAATTTATCTGTTTCATATGACTCCCTTGAGTCTCAGTATATGCAAGAAGATGCTCTCTGCCCCTTTCTGACCTTCATGAGAAGAGGTGCAGAAGCAGATTGGTGCTTTCATTCAGGAATGGGGTGTAGCAAAACCACCTGTGGGAATCCATGTAAAAAAAAGAAATCTTAATGGGGTGTCCATTGTATTTGCAGGCGTTTTCCTTAGAAGAGCAATTCCCTGCATGCCGTGTCCCTGCATGACTTAGCAGCATCCTGTAGGTGTGAATTCCTGTCTCTGCAGAGCAGGATATGCAAAAGATGAGGGGATGGGTGGTGGAGGTAGACATGGTGACTAACTCTTTATTCCTGGAAGTGCACCCTCCCTGTGGAGGGCGGCATTAAGAATGTCCCAGATAGGCTTCTCGCACTGCGTCATTGCTGGGGACTAAGCCCTTCTCCCCAAGGACTCTGTACAGAAAGCTCTGCAGGAAGCGGTAGTGTGCCTCCAGATTTAAACATATCAGCACTTGCATAATAGGTTTATTCTTTATTATCCACTTTTTTTTCTCCTGTTCTGTGGCATGGGCTTCAGATACTGCACGTGATGATTTTGCTCCTGCTGCCATGTGGTCCTACCACATGGTGCAGGGAGGATGTTAAGACTTGAATTATTTCATCTCCCAGAATTTGACAGTTTTACATTGCCACTTCACTTTGTTTTCTTCCTAGTATCTCTTCTGGTAATTTTATTTTCTTTTTAAAGAATCAAACATTAAGGCTAGTGATTGTTACCACAAAACTGGTTGTTCTTGTTTCCAACTAAAAGATAATTAGTGAACTGCAGCTGAAAGTATTACCAGGGTGTAATTTTGCCTTTTTGGGGAGGCGGGGGGAATTTGCTTACATCAATCTTTCTGCTTTGCTAGGTCTGTGAAGACCACAAGGCTTCACTTCTCCAGGTGATTCTAACTTGTTCATGCTGATTGTGAATGGTGAGGGGAAATTTTCAATAAAGACTTGTCATGAAATTTGCCGAGTGAGTACCTTTATGCTCAAGGTAAATAAATAATCTCTTTCTGTATTTAGGTACAAGTCTCAGCCAGCTCCCTTTTGATGGTATCCTTTAGAACTAACCTGGGTTATTGTACATGCAGAGTGCAAACTGTGAAATGTTTTTGTGGTTCTCTGTTTGTAAGGGGTGTCATGGTAGCTAAAGGCAGCGTAGAGTTTACACTTGGCATGTTCAACTTGTCTTCCAAATGCTGTGTTCATACCCCTTTGCTGGGACCTGTTTTCACCTGGTCAATGTTTCTTGTGGCCATTTGGAGAGTCTGCATGCCCACAGTCCTCAAGGTCTTTCTTCAGCCTGGCTGGAGACCATATTTGCACAAGTTAGTATCTAGCTGATAAGGGTAAAAATGGAGATTTCTCTAAAGTCTGTGTGTATTAGGTTCCTAACAAGAGCACAGGAAAACACGAAAGAGGAGCGTGGACTAATTCTGTTTAACAGCTTGTGCAAAATATATGTAGGAGTGTAAAGAAGAAACTGTCACTACTGAATCTCAGTAGAAGTAAATGTAAGAAAAATGTTTAGAATTTAGTGAGGAAGGAGAAAATGATGTGCACAGATACAATGTGAAGCATCAAGTTCTTGTTCAGAAAGGAAAGCTATTTGAAGGCCGTTTGGGAAATTTGGGTAGTTTTCAGTGGGCATATTCTTGTTCATTGGTATCTTGCTACCAATTAACAAGTCTCTAAGTTTTTGGTGCGTGTCATAGTTTTACCACATACCACTGCAGCTTGCTGACTAAGGCTAGTGAAATTTGTTTTTACTGAGGATGGGTATCCTCATAGGACATGCATGAAGAGGTTGGCTGATTTATTCTTCACCTTTTGGGAGAGCTAAAATTTTCATTACAAACAACTTGCAAAAAAGCAAAGAGCACTTTGTTGATAGTGTTAGGTGAATACAAATTTCCTCTGTGATTTTTATGAAGGAAACAGAAAAAAAAAGTGCAGCAGTTTACTCCACGTATTTGGCTTCTATCAATATAGAAAAATATTTGTGCAAATGAATATGACTTCTGTTTGGTGTTGTAAGGGAAAATATGTTTACACTTCGCTTCTTCTCTTTGCCATACTGCTCAGTCTTGCTTACTTTATGTAGCCATGCTTGAATATACCATATTAATTGGTATTTTAATGAATTATCTGGGCATTTGAATTTCCTCTGCATGGTCCTTTTCCACCATAAGAAAAGCTGTGAGCAGTTGTTTTCATTTCATTCAGAAATTAATGACTGAGAGTAAGTATGTGGTGGGCTCCCTTTTTTAGACTTAGTATCTAAGGAAGTTTCTCTTCAGTGTAAAACAGGTGTAGAAATTAAATTTGTCTTGAAGTGTAAAGCCAGATTGTTCAGGGCATTTAAAAGGGATTTGTCTGGTATCAGTGCTATCACTACTATGAATTTCAAAGGTGTTTCTGTTACTGTGAACTTGAAAATTCAGGTGATAGTTGTGGGTTTTTTTTTGGGGGGGGGTGGGGTGTTTTGTTTTGTGTTTTTTTGTTTTGGTTTTTTTTTTGTTTGTTTTTTGTGGGTTTTTTTTGGTTTTTTTGGGTTTTTTTTTGTTTGGTTTGGTTTGGGGTTTTTTGGGGGTTTTTTTTTGTCTTTTGTTTGTTTGTTTGTTTGTTGTTTTTTGGTTTTTTGGGTTTTTTTCCCAAGGCAGGAACTGCATGATCCCATGATCCTAGGTCCTTTGCTTACATGTGGAGGTTATCCTCATGGATGACTCCCTCCTTGGCTTTGGAAAAAGTCTGGTCAAGCAGACGTGCTCCCCTTCTTGCCTCCAAATTATCTGGACCTGTAGAAGTATTGAGCAGAGGTGGTGTGCCTTGCTTCGGCAGTGTCTTCTGGTGCTTGAACTTCCCTTTGGAGCTCGGACTCCTGGGGGTCCCTGGGATTTCTGGGTTAATCAGACAGCCTGATGGAGTGTCTGAATGATACCAGGAGATAAAAAGAGATGTGCTGGCTCTGCTGGAAGATAGCAAGAGAAAGCCACGCAGAATCCCTCAGTGAATGCAGTGGCAGATACCAAGCAGACCTGGGGGCTCTTTGTTTGGCAAGCTGGGGACCAGCATAATAAAAGCCATTTTTCCTTTTAAGGCTACAAATCCCAGCAGGAGGCTTCAGGGAAAGCCTTGGTGGCTTGTTCCTGCAGACTTGGTTTATATTCTCTTGGCAAATGTCATATCCCTGTAGAGGGGTTGTGATTTGGCCTCAGATGTTCTAAGACAGTATTGTAAATGAAGGATGGAAACATGTATTTCCTATTACAATCCATTTGACTGACATCATAAATTAATAACAAAAGTTGGAATTTTAGAAAGCCTGTTCAGTGGGTTTGTTTTGTTTTGAAGCTTTCTACCTACACTTTGAGGGCTACATTCTGTAATTTGTGTACAGAAGACAGAATCAAAGTTTCCCCTTGTTTTCTTGCCAGCTTTAGTGTCATTTTGGTGCCCAAAAGCATTTTTAAAAAGGCTCAAACTTCTTTTCTCTCTCTCTCTCTCTCTCTCTCTCTCTCTCTCTCTCTTTGTTTCTTTGGTTTCTTTGTTTTTAAAACAGCATGTATGAGAGTAGGCACCCAGGTTGATGTTTGATGCATTGAATTCAGTTAATCGCTTAATTGGTCCATGAGGTTCTTAGGAATTTATTTACCTAAATAAATTGACTGTGTGTGACTTGTTGTCATTTCAAAACTCCTTTCAAGAGTTTACAGATAAGTTTATGCATATTTATTGAGGTTATTGTCATATTGTCAATTCAGTAATTCAATTTGTTGACTTCAATTACGAAAATGAATAAACATTTGCAGTTTTGGTCCTTTGCTTTTGGATGTTGGTGTGAGTTAAAAAAGAAGAATACTATTTTGATTTAGAGTCACAGAGCAACAAAGTAATTGTGTCTCTTCAGTGTTAGTTTGCTAATATAACCATTTCTCAGGAAGTACTGTTCTTGTAAAAAGGAACATAATTTCAATTAATGCTCTACACCATGTTCCTTTCAATTAGTATTTTTAAAAGAGAATATCTGTAATTGGGTCTGTTTACTTACTGTAGTCATAGTGGAAGCTATACTCAGTGGTAAGATATTTCATAAAATCTGAGTGATAGAGAAGATCTACAGCCAAATTCTGGTTTGGGGTATGTGTTTGTAACTAACTCCCTGTTGGAAGTGAGGAATCCCATGAAATGCATTTCTTCTCTACAGACAACACAGATTGTACAGTCATGTAACACAAAGAGGAAACAAAAATGTGCATCTGTAGGATTTAAGCATTATGCTGCAAAGCTTAGAATTACGTCTTTCTTAAGTTATGCTGCTTTTGAGTATTTTCTCCTTGAACTGTAGTTTTTTCAGCTATTCTGTTTAACTTGATTGGAAGTAATCAAGGAATGGCTGAGGCTGGAAAGAATTTCTGGAGATTGCTTAGTCCACTGCCATGCTCAAGCTCAGAGCTATGTCTGCCGGGCTTGGATGGAGATGCCACAACCTCTCTTGGTAACCTGTTCCAGGTGTGACCACCCTCACAGTAGGGAGAGGAAAAAAATAAAAAGAAATTATTTTCTTACTTCCAGATGGAATTCAATGTATTTCAGTTTGTGCCCATTGTCTCATATTCTTTTACTGGACACAACTGGGAAGGGTTTTTCTTCATTATTGTCTCCCATGAGTTGTTTATACTGATGAGACCTGCCCTGAGCCTTCTCCAGGCTGAGCAGACCCTGGAGTCTCAGCCTCTCACAAATCAGATCTTTCAGTTCTTTTATCACCTTTGTGGCCTTTGCTGATGTGTTCCAGTCCATATTTTGCATATACCAGGACTAGCCTCTCTCTGTGCAGGTGTCCTCACCAGGCCTTAGTGGAGAGCGAGGAGCACCTGCTGGTGATGCTCTTTCTGATGCAGCCCATGATGCTGAAACCCACCCTTTCCATGAGGGCACACACTTTGTGTCTGTCAGGACCCTGATGTTGCTCTCTTCAAGCCTTCTTTCCAGTTGATCAGGCCCCAGCATGTAGTGATGCATGGAGTTAACCATACCCAGGTACAGAACTTGGACTTCACCTTTGTTGAGCTTCATGAGATTCCTGCCAGCATGTTCTCCAGTCAGTCCAGGTCCTTGTGGATGGCAGCACACCCACCTGGTGTATCAACTGCTCTTCCCAGTTTTCTGTTGTCAGCCAGCTTGCTGGAGATTCTTTCCCACCCTCCAGGTTATTGTGAAAATGTTAAATGATGTTGGTCCCAGGACTGACCCCTGCAGTACTCCACTAGTGATGGGCCTCTAGCTGGACTTTGTGCTGCTGTGCACAGCCTTTTGAGCCAAGCAGTTCAGCTGGTGTTCTCTCCACCTCAGCGTTTACTTATTTAGTCTATACTTCATCAGTATGTCAATGAGGATTTTATGGGAGACAGCATCAAAAGCTCTGCTGAAGTCAAGATAAATAACATCCACTTCCCTCTCATCTCAGCAGGCATCTCATTGCAGAAAACTATCAGGCTGGTCACATGTGATTTCTGCCTTCATAAATCTGTGCCAACTACTCCCAGTCATTTAATTTTACTCCATACGTTGAGGGAATTGTTCCCAGATTGATTTGCTGATCACCTCCCCAGGGTTGGAGGTGAATTTGACCTGCCTGTAGTTTATGGAATCCTCGTTCTTGAAAACAGGACTGGCTCTCATGCAGTCCTCAAGAAATTCCTCTGATTCCTATGATCTTTGAAAGCTTCACTGAGCTCCCTCGGCACTCCTGGATGCATCCCCTCTGGATCCATGGGCTTGTGTATGTCCAGTGTGGCTAAACGTCCCTTAACTGGATCCTCCTCTGCTGACAACAAGCCTATATGGCTCCACATTTTCTCACTGGTTGCAGAGGCCTGGGGTTTCTGAACATATAACATTGAAGGAAGAAGTACCTCTTAAATTGACAGTCTTTTTCCGGGTAGTCTGTCTTTCCAGATATTAGAGATTCACTTAACGTGCTTTACACACAAACCAGTTCTGTGCAGAGTGTGTGAATTTTAAAAAAATTAGAGTCTGTTGATAGACCTGTATTTAAATCAGGCTATTAATGTCTTTCCATGATTACACTAAATAGAAGAATTCTGCACAAAACAGTATGAATCTACCAAAAGGGTTTGTTTTTTCTGTATGCTTCTTTCCTGTGTTGGCTTGGCTGAGTGCTGACTGTGCAGAGATGTGTAACAGGAGTGACTACAGACCGTGCAGCGATTTCAGAGATGGTTTTCATGTGTCAGAACAACAAGGTGAATTAGTCTGCAGTCACATTCATGTTGCCACCAAGAGCTGTCGTCCGTGCCTGAGCAAGGTTGTTTTAAGCTTACAGGGGTGTAACAGTCCCAATCTACAAGTGTTTATGTGAAGTTGTCAAATCAGAAGAAAGAAGGAGGAAAAAAAAACCCTGAAGCTTTTATTTCCAGCTCAGCAGGAACCTGACAGCTCCTGAGCTCAGCAGGAACAGAAATTGCTGCTTCTTGGGTGGAGCCATCAGCTTGAACCAGGGTTCTGGCTCCTGCCTTCTTCTTGAGCTCCAAGTCCAGCCACAGTGTGGGCTAACAGGGGTACAAAGCACAGATCATCCCTTTCCTGCTGAGCATGTGCCACTGACAGGGAGCATAGGTTAGTCAGTCCTGCCCTCCAAAGAGACATTGGACATCCACACTGGATGGAGTGAGAGCTGAGAAGCCACTCATCCACTGGATTGAAGTTCATCATAATTTTTAAAAGCCTTTCCCTTTCTTGGGCTCCAGGAACAGCCAGTGACTCTCAGAGGGTTGCACAGCAGTTAGGACTCAGCCTAGCAGCACATGGAGGTCTGCCAGGGTTGCTTCTCATCCTGCATGGAATGGCTGTGCATGGGAACTGTGGCACTGCCTCAAAACTAGTGAGAGGCTGCAAGTGTTGCTGTAATTATTCCCAAGAGTAGCTGTACCAACTTCTGGGCTGCTTTCTGCTGGCACTGTCACACAAAAAAGGTTGTTTATTTTTCTTCAGCATATCTGCTGTTGTCATCACATCTTGTGAAGTCAGAATTGCAGTGTGTGTGTCTGTGCATGGCAGACCATTCATAACATAGCCCACATCAGGTGTCTTGTCTGAAAACACATTGTGTGATCTCACCACAACCATCTGAGCTTCTGCTTCAGATTATTGCTAAGTTCCTGAGTGTGAACCCAGCCAAGCAGCATTCAGTGGGGCCACCTTGTTCCTGTTCATGAAGAGCTGCAACCTTTAGTGTACCAAAGCACCACCTTCTCTTTGTTTTGAAGAGAGCTTACTGAAAGCTCCAGGAGGAGGAACTGCTAAAGAAAAAGTACCGTGTTTTCAGAAAGACAGAGAAATGCCAATGTGGTTTAAATTTTGTATTTTGATTGGAATTTTTCAGATCATATAATGTTTTATACGTGTTTTAAAGTTTTCCAAGTGTTTCAAAATTCCTATTGAATAAAGAAAACACATGTGTTTCAATAACACCAAAATATCCCCTAAAATTTCAGTAGCAGTATTGATACAAATGCTATGAAAAATGCAGTGGAAATAACTATTTAACTGAAAGAATGTCACTGTATAGGAAAAAATATTATTTTTTTCCTCTTCATCAAACTTCAAGCCATATCCTATTTTAATGAGCAAAGGTAGGATGTAGTGTTTCACCTGGGAAATACTTGGATAACTTTAAATTAAAAATGTACTAACATAATATAAATAAAGTCATTTTTTCTCTCATTTTACTACTAAAATTGATTCTAATAGAAGGCTAGTTATTTATTTTCTAATTAATAAATGACTACCTTACTAAGGCAGCTGTTAAAGTCATTGATGGAGAACTAATCATTCATTCTTAATGGAGCTTTTTGTACAGCCATGAAAGTAAGTTTATCATATGAAATCATGATGCAGTGGGTTAATATTGTAGATGAACTTGCAAGACATCTCCTACGAGATGAACTTGTAACACCACTCTTGTAAGGGTGGGTTGATGGTTGACTTTCCCATGCCTCCCTGTTTGCAGAGGTCTTTGCCAAAGCGCATTTCTGTGAGCAACTTTAAGGAATTCTAGAGGGGTTATTTGCAAAATGAGAGCTCTTTGGTAGAAAGAGAAAGGAGAGGTTGAATATATTAAACAAAAGGAAAGCAGACCCATTACAGTAGCCTTTCAGGGCTGTGGAGGCTTGTGCCCCAAGGAACCAGAGGCTTGCCAGCCTGCAGTCTCCTTGCTTGCCATGGTGCAGCCATGCAGTAGCACACACTGATACCATAGCTGTGAGTGTCTCCTTTTAGTGTTCTGGGGACACTTTTGAGTGCAGAGCACCATGAGAGCCCTGGTGGTGCAGTAACGTATGGCTGCTGTCACTGTGAACACCCTACTGTTGCTCACCTCTCATGGATTGGCTTGAAAATGGGTTGACTGAAGTTTAATACTGGGATGCTCCTCAGGCTAGCAGAGGTTTTAAATGTAGGACTGCAAGGGTGGGCTTTCCTTGCAGCTTGGAAGAGACAGAAGATTTGTCATTGTCATTTTCATTTTCAGAAAGCATCCGTTTGGGGTGATGTTGTTATGGATTTTGAACAGCACAGAAATAACAACATGACTCTCCATGATGGTAAAGATAAGAGCAAACTTTATTCTTCTAAATTTTACTTTTATAGAGTAGTTCGGTACAAAGAACATGATCGGTTATTCAGTGTCTACACCTTTTAGTAAACATTTCTTTTCAGTAAACATGTTGGAAAAACACCACCTGCAGATGGTTTCTCACTTCTCAAGGTTTGTTTGAATTCCTCCTTTAGATTTCTCAGGCTAACATGAGAAAGTTGCTTGTCTGCCTTTCACACAGACACTGGCATAGCCTGAAGCCTAAATTCAGACCGATGTCAGGCCTACAGGGTGCATGCAAGCTGTCCTTGGACCAAACAAGTGATGCTGAAAGGTGTAGGGCACAACTTCATTCCAGAAGCTTAGTCTGTTTTGTTGTCCTTGCTCTAGTCTGTTATCTTCACTGTCCAGTGAGGAAGGGCAGGATGGAACTGGAGGACACCTTTGCCAGACTGAAGGCAAGAATGGAAGCAGTCAGGAGTGCAGGAGTGCTCAGATCTGAACCAGCTTATGAAGATGGCTGCATATTGCTGCAGCACTGTGGCACTGCATCTATGGCAACTAAGGAAAGGAGAGTGAGTAAGATAATGTTTCTCATGATGGGAAGCATGAGGAAAAAGATTTGAAAATGCTGCTCTCAAGTGATACAGTTTGGTTTACTCTTTGTGTGGTATTCTTCTATGTAGTATATGGCCTGGGAATCGATAACAGTGTTATTTAGGCCATTTGGATTTCTTCGTATGTCCTGGACTCTTGGCTTGTATTCAGATGTGGAAATTGAATACATTTGAAGGTAAATGTGCCTTCGAAAAAAGGAGGACAGTTAACAGGCTGCTTTTCACTATTGACTCTCGTGAAGATGCGTAAATATGGAGAAAACTGTGGTTTTTCCACCATACCAGTGCATCTCATCTCTATTGTGTTAGTCAATAGAATGCTGGGCTGTTTCATGGTTTGTCAAGTAGCTCCCAGAAAGATGGTATAATCTATAGAACTTGTTAAGGGTTGGCAGTTTTGCTGGGCTCCAAGTTGTAAGGAGTTCACCTGTTGGCGTGTGAGCCAATGTAGTCTGTCATGTCTCCCACATCTGGCTTCCTCCCTTCATGGTGCTTGCACGGGCCTGAGATTAACTTCTGGTTCTCTTTCTTCTTTGCTCTTCCTGCAATTCCACAGGCTCATCTGTTACCCTTAGACTTTCCTGTAGGTACCACTGTTCTTCTAGCCTCTGTCTTTTTGTCCTTGAATAAGTAGTCTTCTCAGTGAGATAAGGACTTTCCTTTGTAGCTGGGCCATATCTATAAAGAGTCCATGAGTTGTAATGTTTGCTTCTGGCAGAGGAAAAAAGTGGGTGAGTTGCTTTGAATTCACATGCTTTTATTTGGGCCAAACAAAAGAGCAAACCAAAGAAACAAACAAAAAAGAGGCAAGTGACAAATAATCAGATAAAAATACCTTAATATCAAAAGAATATCCATTATTTATTTGCTTTGCCATTATATTTCATTACTTCTCCATTACTTTTTCTGTTGAAGAAATTGTTTCAGGAGAGGAAATAAAAGTCTTGTTTCACCAAGCAGTGCCCAGACCATTTTGGGAAAGTGTGACACAAGGGACATTTAGTGGCAGATAAAGCCACCATTGTAGTTGTGCTCAACACACTTCACTGAGAGTAGCTGTTGCTTCAGGAACTTGAGGAGAAGCAGCAAGAAGGAGGGTGTATGTGTGCCATGTGCCAGGCACAGATTCCCTTTGCTTTGACTTTTATACATCTTACTAGAAATGAGTGGGTTGGTGGCTGGGCAGGGATCGCAGGTGACACACTGGGGCTTGGCACACCAAGCAAAACCTGAGGCCACTTGGACTCCTGTACTGAGTGAAGAAATTCAGCTTTATGGCTCTCCTGGAGTCTGACTGAAATAAGACTGGTAGTAAACAACTTATGTGCTAATAGCAGGGTGCCTTAGCGTGCAGGTGGTTTGGAACAGAAGTGAGTGCCTTTAAGCATTGTTTTATGGTGTTGTACATTTCAGACTGAAAAATGGCCACAAGCTTTATTACTTTAATATTAACACTTTTTCATTACTCTCTCCCTCCCCACTCCTGCAAACTGCTGCGTTCATCCATTATAGTGGCTCTTTCTTCCCCTTCACCTGGTGTTTCTCACAGCATGGGAGACGTGGGTGGCAGGAGGGACAGCTGAGGACATAATGGCACCTTGTCTGTTGCCAAGTGAAGCCACAGCCCAAGCTGGCCCGGGTAACCCGTTGAGGTAACTTGCAGAGCCCTCAGGGATGACAGCATCCCTCCTGCCATTGCTGCTGCCTTCCAGTAACCTGCAAGGGGACTGCGCCTCTTACGAGACCTTTCCCCATCAGGTTTTTCCATCCTCCCTCGTGCTCCTTGATGGCAGGGGCTTTGCAGTGCAGATGTTGTTATCCATCCTTTCCCAACCCTTGCAATCAGCTATTTCCACTGCACTTGCCACTGAGGGCTATGTGCCAGGATGTTTTAAAATTGGGAAACAAGCAGCAATGATTCACAGGATCAAATTTGCCATGCTTTTTCCTGCAATGTGGAAAAATGGTGTTAAAAAAGTTTGGTTTTTTTAAAATCCTATTCTTACATTCTCTTTCCTATTCCAAGTATGTCAAGTTAAGTTTATCTCAGTGCCAGTACCAACTGTAAACCAGAGTTAAATTAGCCTTCCTGTTAGCTCTGCTTGGGTTTCACTTTTCAACAAGCTTTAGTAAAATAAATCATGCCCCACATGTCTTTAAATTTCATTATCGTGACCTAACTTAATTTGCTATAAATTATTTCTACCTGAGCTTCTTCAGCTGTGAACTTGCAGCCTCCAGTGTCTTGCTTATTGGATCATTGCCCAGCTAATCAAGATTTTTTTTTCCTTCACACCTCCTGCTTTTTGTATCAGCTAGGTCTGCCAAAGTCAACTTGGCTGTATAACCTCAGAGGGGACACACAAAGAGCTGATATGTACTTGTCTTTAAAATAAGGGTTTTATTGAACCAAGTTTCAGTCTGTTCCTGTTGTGCTCTAGTGCTGCTGATAAAAGACCTCTTTCCCTTAGTAAAAAAGTGACCTCAAGGGTTTGTTCTCTTCTTGGAGGTAGCCATTGCAACACTTCCTTTTGGCTCTTCCTTCCTTTTGTTTTCTCCTTGGGAAAAGCGACTGACTGGAAAATCTGTGCACACTCAGTGTTGAGCAGCTGTGCCTTGGTTTTGTGGTTTTTTTGCACAACTAGATTCCATGTGTGATAAAGGCTGATGCTTATTTCCACTGAGAAGAGCAGATTTCTTTTTCTTTAGAGCTATTCCTTTTATCTAGCAGTTGGTGATAACTCTTATTTCAGTGCTGTGAACGTTGAAGGCTTGCTTGCCTCTCAAACTTATGAGTTGCAAACAGACTGAAGATTTTTGCTGAGTAAGGGTCAGAGAACCCCTAAAGGATTTCAGCTTGCAACCTCAAGTTGTAATAATGACTTGCTATTATCGTATGTCCTCAGAAGAGAAACTTAATGCAGCAAGTTTTTTATGACTTTGGAAAAGTACTACATGGTTAAAAAAATAAAAAAAAATAAATTACCTGACTTCCTGGGAAGCCTTGGGGATGCTCCAGGGCACTTATTTCAAAATGAAAACATGCTGATTGTTGCTTAGATGTAACACATGTAATTTGAAAAGTTCTTTAATGGCAGCTGAGGGCCTGATGTAACTCACCAGCAGATTAAAAAATAGCCAGTTTGTCTAACTTTCATTTGGAGAAAGTGGTAACATGCAGCTGTTGAGCAGCGGAACATTATCTTTCAGTACAGCCTTTCTTTTGAAAACAGACGCTCTTGCTTGCTGTCTGGATTCTGGTGGAGCAGATATGTCTGCTAGAGTAGTTTAACTCTTACAGTGAATGTTGATACAGGATGCTGCAAGAACGTGGGCATAAAAGGTATTGCCCTGGGCACACAGAAGTCTTCTCAGCTCAGACATGCTTCAGTCTGACCTAAATTTTTGGGCTCAATATGAGGTTTACTGGTAAAATGACACGTCATGTGGTAGGCAGGGGGTCAGATTAGATGATCTAATGGCTCCATCTGGCCTTAAATTCTTAATTAGGGAAGTGCTGCCAGCACAAGATGGCATTGAAGCTGCTAGATTTTGCTTGCTTGGGAGATCCTCACCTGAAGCAGGGCTGCAGAAGTTGTACCTGGACTAGTTTTTTTCCTCAGCTTCTAATGGCAGTAGCAGCCAGCAGAGCAAGAAGTAGGTCCTGACGGGAACCTGGTAATCTTGCTTTTATGGTAGTATAAAATCCCTGTGTCTGACTATTCCGGAATACCACATGTTGGGCTTTTAGAGTTATAATGATACCTAAATTTAGAAGGAAAATCTATTATTAGGGCAGAAAAAAATGAGGTAAGTCTCTCTGGCAAGCTAATGAAAAAGAAATTACAGTTATTTGAAGCTGCTCATGGATTAAAATATTAGAAGTGGGGATGTGGTTTTTGTAGTGAGTGGTCTGATATAGTAGGTTACAGTACCTTTGCTTGACGCCTTTGGTGCAGAAATGGGAAGTACATTGTGTGTGTGGTGTTGTAGATGTGCTCTTGGCTCTCTCAGCTGTGCAAGTGGCAGTGTGCAGGTGTAATAGCCACTGGCAAAGCAAAACCAGCATCACTGATCAGCCAGTTCCTTTGGCAAGCCCAAATGGCTTGTAGCTAACTCAGTATGTCACTAGATTGTGGAAGGTCACTTGAATGTCTTTAAAGTTGCTTAATTGCATATTGATCTCATAATTATTCTATACTTGCTGTCTCTTTTGCATTGATAAATCACAATTTTAATTTCATTAGGAGAAGGTTGTGGTTTTGTGGTGTTGAGCATTCACTTTTAGGTTTAGAGCTTTTAATTGGAACTTTCAAACTTGATTGGTTTCTTTTATATGCTGGTAAACATTTTATTTTTCTTGCATTTTTCTAAATTAGTTACTCTACTTCTGCATGCTTCTTTAAGGTCCTGTTAATATACAGGGAGCATATTTCAAAGCACAAGGAGCTGAATTAATAACTACTGTATTTTAACTGCTGTCCCCTTTTGCTAATTTATCTTGTGGGATTTTTCTCCTCTTTAAGATTTTTTCAGAGTAATTGCTCTGGAAGTATGTTATTTTTCTTTCTAGTCTCATCTTGTGTATTACTGTAATTCAGGTTGCTTCATTTTAGTAATAGCTTTTACTGGCTTCTTGCCTTGCAAATTATTTGTGCCATGAATTATTACTCTATGTTTGTGTCACTGGGAAGTTGGACAGGGAGAGATAGAGCCTTGACTTCCTGGGTTTTAATGCAGCAGGGTAATCTAGACCCAGTAAAAGCAAGAGTTTGTGAAAGTCACTGTGGCACTTCCTCTGCTCACATCTGTTGAGCTGTCTAACCCAAGAAATGGTTTCATCCATGGTGACCCAAGGTAGCTCTTGGGAACCTGCTCTGTGACAGAGGGACAGCTGGAAAAAGCCAATTTCAGCCGCTCTCTGCTCTGTTCTCCTTCTCCCTCCCTAGCTTTGGAGTCGGCAGCACCTCTCTGGCAGGATTCCCTGGTGCCCAGGTGTCTGCTGCCAGCAGCTGTCTTGCTGCTGCTTTGGGCAGCTGATGGCAGCTTTGCACAGCCACCAGCGTGTTCCTCACTGAATGGTCCCTTCAGGTGTGCATGTTTATTTCTGCCTTGCTGACTTCATTATCAGCACAGCCTCACCAGCCTAATGACAGCTTCTGTCTTCTACTAAGTTCCAGGAGCATTTGGATGAACCTCACATGAGCCTAAAGATCACGCTACACAGAACCAAACACCCTTAAAAATGGAAGGAAGGTCTCTAGGTGGTCTGAATCTTGCTTATCTTTGCAAGGTGGTTCCTTAAAGGCCTATCAGTTTCTAATTAGACAGTTTTGTTACCAGGGGTTAGATTTGCACTTTGCAAAAATAGAATAAGATTTTCAACTGGGCAAGGACACCATCTGCAGTCACCAGATGCAGTTATCAAGATTAAATTGCAAGACTTGCCACTGATTATGCTGGTAGTCATTTATGTAATCAGTGTAATTATCTTCAGATCAAGACAAGATTTGATAGATTCTGATAGATTCTGCCTAATTAAATTGAAAGAGCATCCATCATTAGCTACTGGAAAGAGTATGGCTCCAACTTGGCACTTGTCTGTTTCACTTTGATCATGTTATTTTATAATATGGGAGAAAAAATAAATTGGCAAATATTGTGAAATTGACATCTTAGGGTAAAAACATTTTCCATTTGGTTATATCAGATTTCTTGAAAACCTGCAGCATTGCTTATTCATGAGAGGCTCCTGGGTATTCTCTTCATAACCAGACTTTAGAAAAGACTTTAGTCTGGATCTCTTCAACCAAGGAAAATGAAATATTTCCACTTCATGTTATTTTAAGCTTTCAGAGTATACTTTTTTCTACTATAGATCATGTGGAGGATTGACTCAGCTGCAGCTGGAAAGGATTTTCTTGCCAAATGGAATGGTTGTTGATGTTTTCACAGAAAATGTGACTGAGACTTGGTAGAATATAATCCCAAACTCTTAAAATGTTTTTTACCCTAATGAACACTAATAATCTAGAAAAAAAAATGATGAGGCTTTGGAGAACTCTTCACAAGTAGTCATTTGTGTGTGTTGAAGCATTTTCCTTTAGCATCTGTAATGTGGTTCTTCATGTTCTTATATAGTGGTAAAAAAATCTTTTTGCAGATGTGTTTGCTGAGCTATAACTGGCATATCTTGAGCCTTTGTTCATTTCTTCTGTAGGTTGTCAAGACAATTTCTTCCAAACATAGTGGAATTATGTTACAGATTGTGATGTATCTTGTGCCTTTCATTTTTAACTTGCTTTATGTTGCCACTACATATGCACTGTAAGTGTATGTAACGTTTTCTTTTCTTTTTCAAATGGCATAAATGCTGTTTATATTTCCCATCAGGGTATATTGCTCAGGGAAGGGACAGGAGCAGTCTGTAGTCTATGTCAGATGAAGAAGATGCAGGAGATAACAAGGAAAAGTAGGCAGCACTGAATACCTTCTAAAAAGCAGGTGATTCAATCTTTGTTAAGGCTCAAACAAAAAAAGGTCTAACAGCATCCCCAACAACTGTTTCTTTAATTTCCAGCAAGTTCATTCCAAGAAATATGTTGCCAGAGACGACTTCCAAGAGCAAAGCATCGTAGGAAAGTTAGGAGATGATTAGTAATATTTTTCTGTCATCAATCTGTTATTATATCTGCTAAGCTTCACACAATTATTTATCAGCTAAGAGTTACGAAATAATTCCTGACTTGACATGAAAAGGGAAGAAAGTCAAATACATTTTTTAACATGAACCCAAGCCGTCAGTCTTAAAGTGCTGATTCATTTGCCCACACAGTATAATTAAGATGTTAATCTGTAATAAGGAGTGATACATTCAGTGATCTCACAATCAGAAGGTAATTATAGCTTAAAATGTTCATTTGGCTCTCCTCAACCATTTTATTAATCTGTGACGGGTAAGAGAGGGCATTCATAGCTCAGGATCTATAAACCTTTACCTACACACTTTGCTTCTACAACTGGAACAGGTTTGCAGTTATATATAGATGACTATACTGGAAGATTTTTGGGAACAAAATGTCGACTGGCATTCTGAATCCTGTCCTAGGGGAGAATATTACAGTTACAGTACATTTGGTGTTTCGTTAGATAATGAATCCATTATGTAGTTTAAGTTCAGGCTCACACTGATTAATCATGACATTTCAATTATTCATAGAATCAGTGATCTTTTGCACCCCTTTTTTCCCACCTCATTTGCCGTTGGCGTTCTATTAATTTCTCTTTTTACTGCTTTAGGATTTTTCATGTTGCCATATTCTGAAATCCTGAAACTCTTCCACTGCTGGAGATTTTCATCTGGAAACTTAAATGACCTGGTACCTTGCAAGTAGCTCATGGCACCTCTCTGGTTTGGTGCTTCACAGCATTTTATCTGCCTATGTTGGAGGTGGCCGCTGCGAAGCAGCCAGGCCTCCACGTTTAAGCAGTGACAGGGAGAGATGCATGTTGTCGTGGGAATCCAAACCAATTCCAAGCATGAAACTGTTTCATTTAGCAGGTGAAGCAATGTTCCTGTTTCATCTGCTAACTGGAATTTCCTCATGTTGTCCTGGAGCTGTGGAGGGGGTTGAGTTGCCTGACTCGCAGTCTGTCTGTGCAGCTGGTGAGATTGCCCTTGGCCGTGGTTTGCTGGCAGCACACAGGTGACATTGTTTTAAAGGATTGTATTGTTTGGAGGATTTCCCTTGGTACCTGTGCAATTTGTTGTTCTATAGTGCACAGACAGCACAGAGGTCAGAAGTGGCCGCTGTCATCCCCTTTGGGCCCTGCTGCTTCTCTCCAGCTCCAGCTCTCTAGTATCATCACTTTCCAGCTCAGTACCCACTCAGTCACATTGCCATGGTGTAGTTATATCGTATATCCATGGGTATGTAAAAAAAACCCTGTAACTTTTTATCTTTACATGCATCTTGTGTTTTTAAATTTTGTGGGCTGATTCAGCCTGCAGATGTTGATGGAGCCAGGCAGGATTTCATGGAGTTTTTTCCCCAGTGTGCACAGACTCTGCTGGCCTCCAGAGGCTCAGCTGCTCTCAAACCTGGTGCACAGGACAGCCCAGTGTGCACCATACTGGGAGGTCTGTGTTTACCAGTAGGGTAAGATTTATTAAGTGTAGGATGCATATAAATAGTTCTTTCTCCAAATATCTTCTCTGTTTTAATTCTTCCTAAATACGCCATTAGCAATTGTATGGGAGTAGTGGTGGCAAATCTCTTTCTTTGGGTTCAGGAAAAATTGTCCTGTCCTCAGTCCTCTAGCAAATTGGACTTTTCAGGATGGATAATCACCAGTTAATTTTAGCCTACAATCTCCATTTTATGGCTGTCTTGTCAATACTAATTTAGAGATAAAGTAGAATATGGCTTTTTATGAGAAGAGGGAAAAAAAAAGGAGTACAAAGTCATAAGACGCAGCTCTGTTGTTGGGGGATAGCAAGGTGGGGGTGTGTGTCTGTTTTGTAACAAGTGGACTGACATTACGGGAAGCAGGACTCATGGAAGACAATGTATTAGAAAGGGGCATATTTTTTATTTCAATGGTTAATTAGCTAAACCCAATGTAACCCAAAAATATTCAATATGGCAAAGTTAAGGCTTGTTTTAATAGAAAGTGGAAAACTAGATTGATCAAGGAGCATCTTTTCCATAAACCAACATAGTCGATGTCTTAAAGGAGGGAAAAAAGTTATAATAATGTCAGGTCTTTCAAAACTATAAAACATCTCAGTAATTTTCTGGAAGTCAGTTAAAATAATGATCTTTTTACAGTGCTCCATTTAATGGATTTTTAGTTATAAAATTTTAATATTTATTCAAAGTGCAAGTTTGCTTAAAAGATGTCTAAAAAAAGAGCCCTGTAGGAGTCTTATTTCCTGGACTTTTCTAATTCTGTATCAAAATTCCAATTCTGGCACGCAAGGAAGTTATTACTCTGAAGGGTAGGACTTTACTTAGACCAGGCTTGAAAAGTTCAGCTCTTTCTCAGGGATCTCTTGAGGGCTTACTGGGAGTTGAGAGCTTCTTTTGAAGGCAGTAAAGCTGCCCACAGAAATGGGAGCTGTGTTCATATATATGAGTTGTGTGGGCTGTACAAGAGGAGGATGGGAGGCACCCTGACATGTGCAGTGCATCACTGATGTGGAAGTCCTGCAGTTGTGCTTGGGGATGCCTTCAGTATTGGCTGAGGACACATGATGTGTGTTGTGGACTCTGTGATCCCAAGGAGTGTGGAGCTCAGCAGTGCAATTTGGGATCCATTTTCAATGAGGGCTTCTCTGGGCACTGTGCCTAAAGTCACTTAAGCTTTACAGCTGTATATCCTCAGAAGCATGGTAAGCCTAGGTAGGTGAATTGTGCATCAGTCCTTGTGATCCACATTCTTAGGAAGCTGGGTTGTTCATAATTTTTTGCAATTTTTCTGGTAGCTGAAAAGTGACAGACCAGACAGATTGAGCACAGTCATGATGCAGCCAACAGCTCACCCCCTGTGGTTGATCCGTTGGCTTCTTCCTTTTCCCTGTTCTGATCTTGCCTGCTCGTTTGAGCACATCAGTCACAGTAACAAGAAATTCCTTTCGAATCATGGAGCCTTCAGTAACCTTAAGTACAAACTGTGTGCAGTTGCTGAGCATTAGTAATTAGCTGTGACCCCTTTGACGTTGCTGGAGTAACAGATGCAATCTTCTTCATCAGTGGGTCCAGCTTTGAAGAGGAGACATTATTCTAGTACCTTGCATTATTTACAGGGAAAATGGAGTTGCTATCACTGCATTTCTGTCACAGTGAGACGTGTGTGCTGTGCAGCCCTTTTTGCACATTTGATGGTGTAGTTGCTGAAATGCCAGCGAAGGCATAATTTAGCTTATGGGATCGGCACAAGTGATTGTACACGAGGTGGAAGTATCACTTCACATAAGTGATCAGCAGTGAAAAACCTTTGTAACTAAACTTTCTGACCCTGCATAAAACTCTTTAGGTGGCTGCCAACTATGCTTGCACTTTCAGGACTGTGCTTTAGCTGCAGTTTTTTCTTTCAGTTTTCTTTTCCTTGGCATTCTATGGTACTGTATCCCAAAGAAAGAGCAAAAGAACATCTTCCAAAATATCTTCAGTATTTATCCAGTTGTTGTTGCTAGGAGGGTGTGTTCTGCACAATGCCTGTGCTTATCAGCTAATGGAATGAAGATGCTTTTAGGATGAAATCTTCTTCCATTTTCCCATTTTTCCTTGTTTGTGAATTATAACAGCAAAAATTAAAAAGCCTCCCTTGTCTCTTGTCACTGAGGAGTCCTTACAGCCTGTGATCTAGTGAAGGCCAGTGTGGTACTGAGAGCAGAGAGCTGCTGCTTATTCTTCCCATCAGTGTTTAACAAGCAGGCAAAACGAGCGAGGATGCAGTGTGTGAGTCTCTCGTGTTGGCATGTACCTGTGTGATCCTGTTCTACAGACCTAATTTGTGGCCCTCATTCTGTGATTTACAACAGGAATCTTCCCATAAAAACATTTATACATTAGGTCCTGATTTTGTCTTTGTCATGTGAGATCTTGCTTGATGAAAAGCTGTCAGAAGGATCTTAATTTTTCCTCAACAGAAATGTTTGGGAGTTCACCTGACACTGTCTGAGAATTTAGGTGAAATTCCAAGTAGAAGTGTTGTCCTACTGGAACAACTTGAACAAAGATATTTCACTGTCACAGGTAATATTTGTAGTGCTAGAAAGTAATCTTTGAAGGACCCTACCAAAATAGATACACAATGCATGGAGAGGGCATCTACTGAACAAATAGGGAGTAAATCTCTCTCTGGCATCTGAAAGATACAAATTTGCAGGATGAGTGTTGTCAACAAGTGGCTCCACTGATTTCACCTGAGGCCTGAGGTGGTTGTGTGTGCGGGTGTGCTCAAAATACTATAGGCAGAATACCTCTCAAGGTTGATGGTAGTCTCTGCTTTTGAGTTCTCTGAGAGCAGAGGCTGGCCCTCAAGCGCAAGGATTTGGTAGCTGTTCCATTCTCTTTTATGGAAGCAGGGGATGTGTGAGTACTTTGGTGACCAAAGCTGCCATGTGGACTCTGAAAGTCTCAACACCACAGTGGAAACCCCTTCCCCTAGTCGGACATCTTTAACTAAGCATACATGATTGATTGTTGCTTCAGGCATCTTTTGTTGTCTTTGTATTGCCCTAAACAACAAAACGTCTCAGCCTGTGTCATTTTTTGGCTGTTCTGTGTGATGGTTATAGGATTTCCTATCCTCTTTCTCTGAAGACAAAAGAGCATAAATTAATATTGCAGGCCTGGACTTTCTGGGTGATTTTGTTGAGTCTTTGGTCCTTTTTCTGTGTTGGTAGTTGGAGGCAGTGATGCTTCCTTACATCACTCATTTCTTGCAGGGAGAAGTTATTATACAAATAGGTAATTTAGTAGTGTTGCATTCAGGAGCTAAGATACGGTCTCTGCACCTTGTTTGCAGTAAAGACAAACACTTGAAAGTACCCGACACCTGAAGCTCAGTAGAAATCTCACTATGTATTAAAAGCAGTGTGCTTTCCCTGAGGATTTCCGGGTTTGTGCATTTTCCTAGATTGTTGGATGTTAGTACTGGTGAATGGTCTTGGGAGATCTTCAGAAGAGGAAGACTTGGAAACCTGTTTAAATTGCAAGACTGTAAAGGGCTCTTCTGTGCAATCTTCTGCTGTAATATCATTCCCCTGCAGTATTTGACTAGGCGTTAGGTATTCTATGTTTGTACTTGTATTTTAGAAATGTGCACAAAAATCCTTTTCATGCTATGCTGCTACAAGTTCTCCTGGTGTGCTGTCATTTCCCTGTGCCTTCGTTCATTTTTGAATTTAATTTTTTTCTTTATTTGTAGAGTTACAATTAATTCATATATTTATTTTAATTCTGTGTCTTTCATCCCTTTGTCTGTAGTCATTAGTGTTTCTTCTGGTATATCTCTCTTGTATTTGTTCCAACTTTGACACCTTCTTTATTTATTGTGTTCCAAGCAAGAAGAAATTAGATATAGCTCAAGAAGCCACAGATCTTCCTATTGGCATTAGAAATGTGTGAATCCTAGTTTTCTTTGCTGTTAGTCACTAGAAGTAAAGAAAGTTCTTGCTCTAGGTTTGTTGTTGAAACCTAAACCTCAGATATCCCTTAGATTGGATATTCTGAAGCAAACAAAGCTCTGTTTATCCTGACTGATCCTCAGTCCCATTGTATTTCTTCTGGTTAATTTACTGCGAATTTGCTGAGCTTTGTTCTTATTGAGACAAGTTTTGTTGACTGGGTTGTTAATTGCAGGTTTAAACTTCTATTTGCTCTATCTAACAATTTAAAACATTGCGAGTTTTTTCCTCTCTATATTCATTTACTTAGTTAGGCCTTTAGAAGAGGCAAGGCTTCATTAAACACTATCCTGCTTAGTCTGTAATGACTTTACTTCTTCCACTCTAAACACATAATTACATTAAATAGTTTCATTTGTCTTCAGTGGGATGAGGATGTTTTACATTGTCTTTGGTGCTTGGGGCCTCTTTGATACATGCTCTTTGGTGATGTAACAGTACTGTGGAGGACTCAGCAGAGTCCATGTTGTATTTCCAGTTTGACTGGGGGTTTTTAGCCTGTAATAAAGCAAATTTGATATTTATTTGTCACACTCTGATGAAAACAGTATTATTTTTATGCTTCTATAAAATGAAGCACCTGAGACTACTTCAGGTGTTTGCTCTTTCTCTGCAGTCTCTTCCTGCAGTAGGACTCCAGAGCCAGTGGTGTACAAGTAATAGTGATGAGATGATGCTCAGTCTGTGGCAATGAGCTGGACCACTCATCTGCTCTTCTGGTGCAGCAGCACGGTAATGAGACACATGAACATGAAGGGAAAAGAAAAAAGGTGGCTGTTTTTCCGGGGGACAGGCAGTCCTGCCACAACACCCAGGGCTGCTGGAGGGAGCAGCAGATTGCCAGCTCCCAGTGCCAGGGGGAGCAGCTGCCAGCTCCAGCTTGGCCTCTGAATGGGCTGCACATTTTAGCAAGTACTTAGCGCTTTGGGGCAGGCTGGGAACAAACAAAAACAACTTCTGGAGCTTATCTCCTTCAGTAGCAGGTTTCTGTCTGGTCTGAAGAGCAGGCACTGCAGTGACCAAGGAGCCAAAGGGAGAAATGGGGAGGATGTACCCACTGCAACAGGGTTCTTTCACGTAAACCCTGCTCTTTCCACAGAGGTCATGAAGAATTTCATTGACTCGGGAGGTGCTACCTCACCTCTCTCTCCACAAAGGGAGCTTTTCATGCTCTGCTTAGTTTCTTTCTAAACAGTTTCATGTTTCCAGGGTTAACTTCACAATTTCTCATTTCTAACAATTACATTTTTTTAAATTTTAGAGTAGAATTTTATGGAGTCCAAGTGTAAGCTTTCTGTGTACATTCTTGGGCAATCACTAATTTGAATAATAGGTAAGTTGAAGATTAGTGGTGATACACTCTCTCCAGTAGTTGCAGTGAGAGTATGCTGAGCTTTTGCCATTCCCAAGCCATGGAGTAATCACAAGTAATGTACATGCTGTTAAGATTGCTCTGGGTTGTTTTATTTTTCTTTTCCTGTGGGGTTACTGACATACTGAGCCTCAGCAAAATGGGTTAAATAGAACTTGAACTATGAGTCTGAAATTATGCTTGACACATTTGATCCATATTACTGCAATGTGGCAGCAACTGCAGTTGGTATGTCAGTTCTGCAAGCAAAAAAGTGATTGCAATGCAATTTCTTCTTTTTGATGTAAAATCACACATACCCTCCGTGCAGGGATTTTCTTGTTCAGTGGGCTACAGTGTGGATTTAGAAAAAAACATAATTCATTTATATGTAAATACAACCTGAAGGCTACACATATCCAAGCTGCTACAAAGACAGAGAGCGTGTACATGAAAACAAGTGGACCTGTTGTTGTTAGAAATTCATAGTTTACCATAATAGGGGTGGTGAGGGGGGAAGGGTTGTCTTTGAAACCATATAGGTCAGCATTTCAGACTTCTCTATTTGTGTTCCAGTTAAAGGAGAAAGTGGAAAAGCTTCTGGATGTTTGCTATTTTAAAGCCAGCTTGAGGGGGTAGAAACAGAAACAGTATTTTTCATATGTCCTATTAGCAAATAGGACCGTGAATAAGATATTTTAATGTTTGGCTTGTAGATAGGTTTGTGAGTTTTATTTGTTTTGAAGGGTGGAGTATGTGAGTTTTTGGCAATTATTCCATTTCTTTTTGTTACATGAAAAGAAAATTTTCAAAAAACTGGAAGTAGAAATTATGTCTGAGGGTCTCACAAAATGCTGGGAGGTACAAGAAATCTAGCATTCTAAAGCAAAAGAGAAGGAGGGGGAGACAAACAAGAGGATGGTAGGTGATTGTGGTGTCTTGCAGCAGCATTTGCTTTACCTGATCTTTGTTCCTTGATATAGTAAAAATATTTCCTTGCTGAAGTACTTTGAATTGGATTTAAAATAGCATAAATTATTTTGAGATAAGTTCACATTAACCACCACAAATTTCTCACTTAACCTGTCACTGTTGCTGGAGATACAAGTCTTAGCTCCTATCAGTGTATCTTCTACTTCAGCAAGGGAAAACACAATTTAGTTTTATAGCTGTTTTAGAAGAGTCTGTGATAAAAGCAAACCACTGCCTTCCCTAATAAGTAGTAAAGACCAGACTCAGGCAATTTGTAGTAAGTGTAGGCTATCCGCTTAAAAATGTCGTGGGGATTTATACACTAAACTCAGATTAATGCTAGTAGAAGTTACCTAAGATAATAGATCATTTATTTAGTGTGGCATTTCCCTTTAACACCTTTTTATTTCTATTTTTTTAATGAAAACAAAGTTAGGATTGGAGTTTATGGTATAAAGAACTTTTTCTCCTTCTTCTCTGTAGGCATGCTTCTAAGAAGGGTATTGACCATGAGGAAGCCCATGTGTTAGTAACCAGCTGTTACTAATCCTGCTGAAGAAAATGAAGCCACGTTTCAGCTTTGCCCATCCTTTTCCCACCCTGTTGGCTGAATGAGAAGTGGTCGTGTGATTATGCTGACAGCCCAGCATGCATTTGGTAGACCTGTGGTTAACTCGTTCCCTCTCCATGTGTCTGCTCTTACAAAGTTTTGTCCTCATGATACTGTGCTTTCATTCTGCCAGTATGTGCCCGAAAGGCTGCCTCTGTTCCCACTCCGGAGGCCTGAACGTCAGCTGTAGCAACGCAAACCTCAAGGAAATACCCAGAGATCTTCCTCCAGAAACAGTCTTACTTTATTTGGACTCCAATCAGATAACATCTATCCCCAACGAAATTTTTAAGGACTTGCACCAATTGAGAGTCCTCAATTTATCAAAAAATGGGATTGAGTTTATAGATGAACATGCCTTTAAAGGGGTGGCAGAAACCTTGCAGACTCTGGATTTGTCCGACAACCGGATTAAAAGCGTGCACAAAAACGCTTTCAACAACCTGAAGGCCAGGGCCAGAATTGCCAACAACCCCTGGCACTGTGACTGCACGCTGCAGCAGGTGCTGCGGAGCATGGCCTCCAACCACGAGACGGCCAACAACGTCATCTGCAAGACCTCTGTGCTGGACGAGCACGCGGGGAGACCCTTCCTCAACGCTGCCAACGATGCCGACCTCTGCAACCTCCCCAAAAAGACTACTGACTACGCCATGCTGGTCACCATGTTTGGCTGGTTCACCATGGTGATCTCGTACGTGGTTTACTACGTCCGACAGAACCAGGAGGATGCAAGGAGGCACCTTGAGTACTTGAAATCCCTGCCAAGCAGGCAAAAGAAACCAGATGAAGCCGATGACATTAGCACTGTGGTATAGTATTCTGAATACAATGACTGCCTTTGTGATGGAAACTAGAGTTGGATGACGCTAAAACCAGAGGTTTACTTCTAACGTTCATTGTAAACATTAAGACTTTTGGGGCTTTTTTTTTTCCTGTTTAACTGAATTACGCCACTGTTGAGCTTTCTAACGGAAAGTTTTGTCCGGGTGGTAAATTTCAATTATTTCTCTGGTGGTATCCTAAAGCAAGTGAATTAATATGTAAACATTAGTTTAGACCCATTCCACTATTTAATAACGAAATTTATTTTTTTAATTTAAAAACCAAATAAAAGCTTAAATTTGAACCATGTAAAGCAGAGTAATTTATTGATCAGAAACCTGTCCAGTGCCAGAGCACTCTTGGCTTGTTCAGTGCTTGTGAGGTAGAAGAGAGGAGCGATGATGAAGTGGGCTGTGAGAGGTCCAGGACTGCAGAGTCCCCAAAGGGCACATCTCACCCATGGGTGCGAGGTGAGCAGCTGGTGAAGGGTAGCCCGTTTTGTGGGCTGCCTGCCGTGGTGGGAAAGGGGCACAGCGTGGGCAGAGCAGAGTGGCATGGCTCTCAGTGTAAGGGACTGATGCTTGGTTAACTTCTCGGAGGGCGTTTCGGCAGTGCTGGGGAAGAGGCAACCTGGAGGAACTTCACCTCAGGACATCGAAGAGAGGTAAGCCAGGGGCACATGGTGGTCTTCATCCTACACCCACTTACTGCCTTGCATGAGCTTCAGACAGGTGACTTCAGCACTGGCGAGTACAGCAGGAAGGCAACAGCAAGCTTAGTATGCTGGTCAAACTAGAGTACCACTAGTGATAATTAGAAAAAAAAAATCTGGTGGCTTTAAGCTGTACTTTTATTAATAAGTAAATGTGACTTCTATTTTTTAGGGAGCAGCCTTTTTAAAAATTGAAGGAAATAAATGAATATATAGGCTAGGCATACTCTGTTGTGTGTTAGGATATATGTATGTTTTTGTATGATTTTGTGGCTAAATGTTTGGGAAAATATAGAGTCCACATGCAGTTAAACTCAGCCTTGCATATGAAATGGATGTTTTAAGTCTCTGCTGTCTTTAAAAAACACAGTGTTTTTTCTCTGTTCATAGATAAAATTTTCAAAGGGAACAAATCCACAAGGATGTATTCCTCTTGTCCTTTATTATGATAATAAAATGATGCTTGTTTCTGGGTCCCTATAGATCCAGTCTAACTGACATTGGAATATATATTACAGAAGGGTGGATTAAAAATGTATAAAACACTGCTTTGCAAGAATAAGTGGTAAAGGCCAGCCTTAAAAAAATTTTAAAACCCTCCAGAGTAATCTCTCCCATTAGTTTATCCATTATTTCTGTTACAGTTCTGAGGGCAGAACTTGTTTTTTTCAGAATACTGTATTTATTTAACAGTATTTTTCAGAATACTGCTAAAATAATAGCTAACACTTGTTTCAAAGCAAGTGAGAGAACAGGAAATAAAAATGAAAAAAAAATTTAAATGGATATAGAGTCAAGTTTTTATGCCATCTTTGCACTTTTTTGTCATCTTTGTAGAGTGGGTCCTTGTGACTGACTTAGCTGGTTGCATATCTCCATGAGCAGGTTTTTCTCCATGAGCAAATTAGGAGATTATTAATGTTTGTAAAGGGTGCAGTCTGTCCGTAAAATATCCACTGTCTGATATTTCTGTCCCTGCCACCAGCTCTGTTAAGTAAAAATTTTATTTCCTAAGGAGAGGCACGCATTGATTACATATCCTCCTTAGTTACCATTTTATGCTTTCCTGTTTCCAAGCTCTATCTGATTACCTACCCCAACCTCCCAAGCTCTGTGTGCAGGACCCAAAAGCAGTAGGGTTAAATACACATGAGTCTGAAGAGAGCAGATAAAATGTGGCACTCTTCTGGCAATATAACAAACTCTACTGAGCAGGACATATCATGTAGTGTCTCTGTGTAGGCTGAGCAAAATTACTTCCTGATGTAATTCCCCTAACTTCTCTAAAATTTCCTTCAGAGTAAAATTGGTCTCATTTCTATAACTATGTTCCTCAAGCAATATTTAGGATCCCAGCTAATGTACTAGTGTGGGAAAAAGCAGAGGGAGACTTGCTAAAAGATGGCTGTGAGCTGGAGGTACTAAAAATCAAGAATTTGGTGTTGCTTATTCACAGCTGAATGCAGGAATTTCTCCACAAAATTTGGACAAAATTATTTAAACAACATTTAAGAAATTTTGGTCAGTCTTAAAACACATTAAAAACACTTGGCAAGTTTTAAAAATTTAATTTCAAGCAATGTTTTCAAAAAGAAATCCTCTTCCCAAAACTAAGAAAAATATAAATAAGTTATTTTTAGGTTTTTTGGGGTTTTTTTCTTAATTACTTGATCCGTGAGACAGGATCTGGTATAGTTTTAGCCCAGCTGAACTTCTGGCTGTCCAACTTGAAATTGTGACCCAAACAAATTAAACCAAGTGAAGCATTACTCTGTAGAAAAGCTTTGGAGGCATGGTTCCAAGAAGATAAGTAGTTGCTTGTTTTTACTGTGTTTACTTCACATCTTTCTTTCCAAAACTACCATCTCTAGAAAAGCCTACATGCTGCCCTTTGAAATCAGTGGCACAAACTTTTAGACTTTGATGACAGTTAAACACTTTAAGGAGTTATTTCATTTATAAAACAAATTTTGCTGAAAAATGAGTAATTTGGTATATTTTTGGCTGTGATACCTTAGCATGTAAATACAGATGAGAGGAAATGGATGTTTCCTTACTCACAGGGGATAGTATATACTAGAAAATAAGAATGGATATACATAACACAGTGATTTTTTGTTGTTGTTGTTCAATTAAGATGCTTGAGGAAAAGTAGAGCTGAGTCTCGATATCTTAAATGTGATTAATTTCTCTACCCTGATTTTCTTACAGAAAGCATCCATATTTTTGTTTCTAAATGGTGAAGGATAACTCTCTCAACATTAGGGGTTTTTTTAAACTAATGGTCATTTTTTCTCTGCTAATTTTCTAGTGTTATGCACTGTGGGTAAGATCTGTGGTGGTGCATTTGGTCTGTGTGTATTGAGGCTCAGGCTTTATGTGTTTCTTTTAGTCTCAGTGTGGTACTATTAGATACAGACATCTTCAGTGTTAATGTACACTACATTCTTAAGTCTTTGGTAGCAACATTTTGCACTGCAATTGCCATAAATTTCAGGGGTTGAGTATGAACAGAAAATGTGGTGATCCACGTTCTGCTCTTCCCAGGAAGAAAAGAAGAGAATAGAATTTTCGTTTACTAAATTGATGCCATGCAGAAAATCTACCACATTTGTTTTTCAGCTTGAAAGGGGGAAATCTAAGCATTAGAAAGCAAAAAAAGGAAAGTAAGAGGAGTAGCTGGAGGCCTAAACACTTGAAGGTGTCATGGAGTCTTGCAGCATGTTTAAATGTGCAGTGGGGTCTCAGAGTGAATCTAAATCAATTTTAAAAAAGGGTGTTGCTCTACTTCCACCTAGAAAAAGAGCTAAACAAGCTAAACAAGAGTAAATGAGATCTGTTTTAACAATAATTTTAAAACTTGGGAGGGAAATCTAGAGAAGTAAAATATAGGACGATATAAATAGTGGTGTGGTTACATGTAAAGCCATAGTATGGGTAAAAGAAATGGGAGTATTTTTTCCTAAGCAAGTGAGAAATGGGAGTCCAACTTTAGCAAGAGCCAAGAGTTAATCAAGTATTAAGAGAACTCTGTGAATAGACAGGGCAAATGTTTTAAAGAAACTAGGCTAGCATTTGAGAAGGGGAAAAAGTCACCTATCAGTTATTGGTTAAAAGAAAATAAACAAAAGTAAGAAAAAATCATCTGTTGACTTCAAGGAGAATGGTTACTGAGTTGTCCCACAGGAATCAGAATGGTAGCAGTGCTGTACAGTGTATTCCTGGGTGATGTGGAGAAGGGAGTTGATAATGAGCTGATAACATTTGTGGGTTATAAACAGTTATGGAGGGCAGTCCAGTCTACAGCTAACTCCAAAGAAATACAGAAGGTTCTCACATTTCTAAGTTGTCAGATGATATAAAGAAGGTTGGATTTGGTGTGAATAATTACAAAGTACTGCAGATGGCACATCTGAATGTGAGGATATTCTCTAAATTGGCTGTAATCAAATGGAAAAAACATCTTGGAGAAACAGTGGGAAGCTCTTCAATGCCAAACACCAGAAATTATTAGAAGGGAAATAATCGAACAGTGTGGTGGAATGGCATGATAAACCACTGAATAAAATCTGTGATGAACACACATCTGGAGCATTGCATTTCAGTTCAGGTTCTCCTTATCTTCAAGAACAATGAACTTACTTCTGAAGTACTGAATACGTAGAGAAGAAAATAAGATAATTAAGGACATACAGTTGTTTCCATAGGAGAAGAACATCTAACATCTACAGTCATGGAGGTGAGATGCCATTAGAATGATCAGAAGCTCTGGTTTCTTGCTGCAGAAAACAGCAGTCGGGTTAGACAATATCAGGCAATGGATGCTGGGGTATTTTTAAGCATTTTTGCAGAGAGCATGCATTTAAATAAAGTACAGGTTACTGTAGAGAAGAAAACATATTCAAAGGTAAGACTCCACAAATTCTTGGAAGTCAAGGTTGTTAGCAGTTAACAGTGCTAACATTATATAGATACAGTTCTCAAGAAGAAAAGTCCCTGCTCATCCCAGGAAGCAGGGATGGTTTCCCTAGGAAGGGCTCACAGGTTTGTGCTTCTCTTACTCTCTGAGATGCTGCTGTGAGTGTTTATTGAGGGAGGGAAGGTGGGCTTGATTTGTGTGGCACCAATGCTTTCATATGTCCAGTGAGATGCAAATCAAGCTGCCTCCCTGAGAGGCAGGAGAGGGTATTTGTGATGCAGGCAAGGAGATTTCCCATGCATGGGCTGGCAATGAAGTCCAGGAAAGCAAAATCCCACTTAAATGTTGGTGTCTTCTGACTGTGAACAGCAGCACTAACTGCTGTACAAGGTTCGAGCACTCCGTGCTGAGTTGTGCCAAGACTGTGTTAACTAAAGGAGTGACAGCCTTCCACTGGGGATCTGTGGAAAAATTAATTCAGACCTTGCTTGACATATCAAGGCAAATTGATACTACTCTTACAGCTCACCTGGTGGTCCATCTAGAAAGGATGGGAATTTCTCAGCAGGTTCTTCATTAAAACAGGGCTAAGGACTTGTTTTGCACAAAGAAATCCCTTCATTTTTGTTTATTCAAATGAAAACTGGTGTGATGGCTTCTTGAAAGCATAAGTACTTCAACAGTGACACTTATGACAGGGAAATGCCTGGAAGCTTTGGGGTTTCTTTGCTCAAGTCAATCTGGGGAGCAAAACCCACCGACAAGCATCAGACAGAGCATATACTTGCCATGCCATAGCAGTATGTGAAGGAGGTGTTTTTTGCATGCCAGTGCATCCATACCTGTGCAGGGCATCCATACATCTCTCAAGTTCACTCATATTTCCCTGTGGTTAGTCGTGTGTATGACTGTGTCAGCTGTACATACACGTGCATGCAGATAAAACTGGGTCTCCTTTGGATGCTTTCATTTGCCCTGTTGAATCATGAGAAAGGTTGCTTTGTTGCTTCAAAGCCATGATTCATGCTGCTTTTAAGCCAAGAACACCTCCATCCTCAGCCTTTCACTGTGCTCCCTGATCCCAGTACCAGCTCCACAGAATGTGGAGGAAAATGAGGTGACACTGGTACATTTCATCCTCTTTCTGAGATCCTTAGTTACATCCATTGGCTACCATATCAAGCTATTACAGACCTTTGTGAACAACCTTTTGTTTTCCAGCTGGCTCAGAAAGCAGTACAACTTCCTAGAAAGCAAGATAATGAGGTGGATGATGTAATGCCTTCTAGCTCATAAGGAGCAGCCCCGTTGGTGAAAACCAGAGTGCAAGTGCAGCTCGTGTTCCTGGATCAGCTCTCCTCTTCTGCACTTGTAAATGAGTAGGTTCTTGGCATTACAAATGTGTTTGGCTATGTTTTTCTCCTAGGAGACAGTTATGGCCCTTGGAGGAGATTCCTTGAGATGGCTGTGAGTCTGAATGCAGCTGCTAATTCCAAAAGAAGTGCTGGAATGAAAAATGAGATGGTTTTAAGATTTCCCTACTGCAAGGAAACTTGAGATGCAGTTAAGTTTTTAGGAAATCAGACATCTGTGCTATTCCTAATGCTGTTTTGAGGTTTTAAAAGCATATTGTGAGCATCCTGCTGCTTTGGTGGGGCAGTCTGCAAGCAGATTTCATAACAAAGCAGCAATCTCCATAGCCTGTCGGTGGCAGATTAAACTGGACATTGAGGAAAAAAACCACCCAAACCAACACAACAAAAACTCTAACAACAACAACAAAACCCAAATAAGCAAAAAAAACCCCAACCAACCAACAAGTCTATATGTTAAACTGTCTGTTTGGGTATCTTCATCCTTCACAATTAGTAGTCACTGCCTTATAATGAGAGAGTTTGCGATCTCTTAAATTCTTCATAGCTCCATTTTAATTTGGGAAAAAATGGGTTTGTTTAAATACATCCGCCCTAACACTGGTGGTCTATAAGCTGACACAAGTCATATTTAAATGGAGATTGAAGTTGAACCCTTTAGGTTTATATCAGAAAAATACACATTTTCTTTACATAGGTGTGGTGATAAAGTCGTGCTCTTTCAAATATGCTTTGGAAGTTTTTAATATATAAAAGCAAGGAAAAAATTTGGAAGGAAAAACAGACCCCAGAGCTTTCAGGTTGCCTTCAGACATCAAAACAGGACAAAAAAGAGAGAAAAAAAAGCCCTATCAAAACCTATTCTTTTTTTCTTCCTTTGAGGATTAGCTTTGTGCTCAGTGCTGGATTTCATGGTTTACCAATTTTTTATTTCTGTACCTAAGCCAGATTAACATTCACTTTCAGCAAAGTCTCTTATAAATAGAGTTCTTAGCCACAGAGAATACTGAAACATATCACATTGTCTGAAAAAAAACCTGTGACTGCAACAAATAAGCCCTCTAGACAGTATCTCTATACCCTGTTAATTAAATTTAGTTGCAAAGGAGAGGAATTGTTGAATTAAGGTAATACTAGAGAGATTTCAAGTTCTTGAGTAGATGCTGGCTTTTATGTTCTTAATGTGATTGAACATGGGGGAACCCACACACCTTTTCACTATTTCAGAAGCTACGGGTCTGGTTGCTGTGAAGGAGCACAAAAACTCACTGTTCCTTTCTTCACATAGTCCTTAAGGACAAGGGCTTTGTCCCATGTCTGGGAAGTGCCAGCAGTTTGTTCAGAGTCTCATCTCAGCACTGCCAGCTGTGTTGGTTTAGGCCACTTGTAAAAGGAGGGAAGCTGCTGTTTGGATGGGATCTGTGAACCCTCTCCCTCTTGAAGGGGACTTGCTTACCACTGGTAGCAGATACATCACAGGTCAGGATCCCAGGGATCCTTAAAATCACATCCTTTAAAGCCACAGGGAGATTACTTTCCTTCAGAATGATACAAGTTAGTTTTGGTACATCCAACTTTCCAGTACTATAAACTGAAAAACACCAGCACAGCCTGTTTGATTTTCAAGCCAAGAGTGTCTAACCACATTGCAGCTCTACTCAAACTAGAATATTTTGCCCTGTCTTTAGTTTTTTGTTCTCTAGTATTACATTTGGGGTTGAATAAAAACTTCATGGCTCTTCAGATTAAATCTTCAAGCAAGCTTGTTTTCACTTATCAGAAATTATTGCTATTAATGGTAAACCTCACTGGGAAATGTATTCATGGGTCAGCAGATATCTGTTCTTTTCTCATATTTTCCACGAGATTCATAAACTGATTAATATAGTAGGGATTTTTTACAAAGTAAATGAGATACCTGTGCACAAGCTTTTTTTAAAAAAAAAGTTCTAATCAAGAAATGAACCATGTGAAATTCACTGATTCTGTTCTGAAGTAGAAAAGGAGGATCTGTGTAGGAGAGCTGGGTGAGGTATAATGGCATTCCTTCAAATAACAGTCTCTGAAGTACATGGAAACATCTTTTTCTTTTCAAAAGCTGTGGCAACCCTGAAACTATAGTTGCATGATGGTAGATGCAAATTGCAATGCTGAAAATAATTTAGATAAATAAAGAAAACTCATCTCTCTCTTTGGTTACCATTAAATTTGGTTACCATTTGTAATTTGTAATTTGGTTACCATTAAATGGAAACCATTACTTTGGTTCTCACCCTGTAATGTACGAAAACTCCTGGATGAACTTGAAATTGTGTTTTCTTTGTTAGCAAACTTTCTTCCCAAGTTCAGGAATGTACTTTGTATTGTAAGTGAAACAGAGGTTTTGATATTTCTTTCAGTGGGATCAGCATTTCTGCAATAAATGTGTTATTGATTCAGGGTGAACTGAGCCACCATACTGGCAATTGCTTTTGTACTTTTGCAAGGGTTAATTTGGGTTTAACATCTAAATAGGGACATCACACAGCTCTGCAGTGGTGCACCTTCAGACTTCTAGCATGGCAGTGAAGTTTTCCTTATCCTGGTGGCAGATAGCCATGACAATTACCTTAATTTTTTATTGTTTACATGACAAAAGACATGTAGTACCTTTTTGTATTTGGTTGTACATAGACCTCTGGGAACTCTTGAGTATGTGTGTATGAGGACAGGCTTTTAGAGTGAAGGGAAAAACGGTATTTAAGAGGGTTGAGTGCATGTTATTAGCTTCCAGTAATGGGTCACAGTTCAGGCAGCATCACCCACAAAGTTACTTTATAGCAAAATCGCTGGAGTCAGCATGCTTCTGGAAAATACCCACCACTATTGTTTAAATGCTTGTGTTCCAGTATTTTTCCACAATTATTTTTTGTTTCTGCAGCATTGTATTCCCTCTGTGAGCACCACTGTGGAGGTGATTGTTTTGGGAAGAACATGCTCTAAATTTCCAAGCTGTCCTGAGGGTGTGGAAAAAAGGACTTTCATGGTAACTGCTTCAATTAAAAATATGACAGTACATAATCGTGGACCTGAGGAGACCTGACACACATTTCACGCCTGGCCCCTGACTGCCTGAGTAAATAGATGCCATACTTAGCACAGGCAACAAATGGTTTGGGCTCAGAAGGGTGAGTCATTCAAAGCTGAGTTGCTTTTCCTGAAAGCACACAGAAATGCAATGATTAACTAGGCTTTACATTTGGAAAATCCTGCAGGCAAGTCTTTAATCAGTCTTGAAATGCTTTTCCTTGTGCTGCCAGTAGATTTGTTTTGACACAGCGTGGTGATGGCTGTAGGTACGGCAGTCGGTTTTAGCTGCTAGAGGCGTACGGGTGACGATTGCTCACGTTACGTGAGCACAGTGTTGGGTGTCTGACGAGTGTGCTCCTTCTGCTGCAGGTGCTGGATTGAGCTCAGCGGAGAGCCAGCTTTTCCACACAAACTGAGAAGATGCCTGAGCTGCGTGGGCCTCCTGAATTCAGGGAGAGCGAGCAGATGGCAACCCTCACTGCAGGCCTGATGATGCTGTTCCTGATGAACTTGGTTTGAAACACTAGTGTTCATCCCTTGTGGAGAACCAGAGTGGTTCATGACATATGGACCTCAGCTGTTCCAGTTTCTTGTTCCTTTACAGTGTGTGTGTGTGTGCACTTGTGTGGGTGCAGCAACACTAGACTCAGCTAGGTCTTGTTGGTGGGAGAGCAGGCATTACTATGCTGATGTTGTGAGTTACTGTGTCTACAGATGATAAGGTTGGGTGGCAATAATATCCCCAGGTAGCTCTCTGCACACTTGTTAGAGAGTGGGTGGGAGAGGGTCAGAAGGTGCTTGCCATAATCATGTGCTGTTGCAGTATTCATATAAGTAGCTCGTGTTTATTTTGTTTTCTGTTTTCTCATTGGTTTAATTCTATAAAAAGGAAACAGTAATTTAATCATGGCTTATCAGTAAAGCCATAATGTTTCTGCTATAATGAGGAAGCACTTGATTATTGCATGTTACATGTCACGTCAGAGCCTGTCATGTCGCTTTTCTCTGCGAGATTCCCCAGGGAAAGAGTCAGCCAAGTTCTTGGTACATCCCTGCCTGACTGCAGGGCACACGACAGAGCAATACACACTTTGTTCACCTGGCAGCTGCACTCAGGGAGGTTCTCTGTGTCTGCCAGAGGCGAACTATCTACTTGTCTCTCAAACGTTCCGCATTTCCACATGTAAACCTCATTTCTTGTTGGAGAAAAGACATCATTCAGAGGAGGTAGGTGAAGGGTGATGAGAATCTGCGAGTTACGCTCCCAGAAAGAAAAGAGGGGTGGGGGTGGATGGGGTGGATGAAGCAGAACTGGGTTTGAGGCAAGGGGTTACAGGAGTGCCTGGAAAAGCCAATAAAACCCAGAAATTTGGCAGTCTGTGTATGGGAGAAGTCCTGAACTCTCTGCAGAGAGTGGAAAAATAGAAAGGAGAAGCTGAGGTGAGATGCCTCCCTGGAGAGGGTGCTCTGCATGGAGATATGCATTCACATGGGGTGCTGGGGGAGATGCAGGGAATTCTCCTGTTCAGTTGCCCCAACCCTTGCTGACACTATGATTTTTTTTCCACCTCCCATAGCACCATTGATCCTGCTCTCTGCTCCAGAAAGGCTGTCTGAGGGCAAAGCTGAGCTAGGAGAGAGAGGTATTAGGATGTTATGCTTCTGATGGTCAGTCACTCAGTCCCACCTGGGCTGGCCAGAGTATTTCTACCTGGACACCTGGAGCTCCTGAGACCTGGGTTGGTGGAAGGCATCCCACCGCTGGCGCTGCTCCTCCTGCGAGGCTGTTTCCACTCAGTGTGGTTGAGGAGGAAAGGTTCCAGCCTCTCTGGTGGCTGCTGGGTTGATCTGCCTCTGCCATATTGCTACCCCACAACTCAGCTCCTCAAGCTGATACTTGGCTCTTCCCTGCCCAGCCCTCATCAAGGGCTGAAGAGGAAAGATATTTTTCTTTCTAGGAGGTGAATCATAAATAATGTCCACGCTCTGCTTTCCCACTGAAAGGTTTTTAAACCAGCTGCATGTGCCCTTTGAAACACAGGGAAGATGTAGTGTATATAATGAAGTAATCCCTTGTATGCTTCTGTCTGCTTTGTATGTATTTTTGAAAATTTTTAAGCTGGGACACCACCTACCCTGCTGTAATGTCGTCCTGGGTGAAATCCAAAAGTGTAGAGGGTCAGATCCTTACCTGCAGTAGTTTAATGTAATTTCATTAAAATCAAAGGAGCAGTTATCATTTATCACAGTAAAGGCCCTCTTGCAGAAAGTATTTTTACCTGCCAGCATCCTCACTGAGCGTGAGGGAAATAAATCCATGGTAATTTGGGGGGACTATTTACACAGTCTATTTTAAAGGTTCTCCTATTTCAGTTGTGCCTAGGGATTCCTGTCAGAGAAAAAGATGCTGATAAAGGGGATAGTTTGGCACAAGTTTAATTCAACATTGACTTAAGCTGTCAGGGCCAAGTAGATCAAGAAGAGTAGCACTCAAATTATGACAGCTTCAAGGCTTTGTAGATAAGAAAAAGAATCTAATTTTAATTATGATCTTCACTGAATTTTGAAAAGATCACATTCTTTCATCAGTGCATGGAAGGATCAGGAGCATATACATTAACTTCTCCACCTTAAAGGTAGGAGCAAGCCTGTCTTTTGTTTTAGCCCAAAGCCTGTGATGGCCAATATGACTTTTGTTCCTTTACCTGGAATTATGTGGTACAATATTATTTTTGCAAAGTTATTACTATACTGAAAAGGTGGTTGCTATACTGCAAGGACAATAAAGCAAACTTTGCTAAAAGCAAAATTTTTTGTCAGTTGACTGAAGTCATGCCTCCCTCCCAGTTTGGAGGTATCTCCCTCACTCAACAAGATTTAACAAAATTTAAGTTACTTTTAAAATATCAGTCTCAGGCTTTGTCTCAAGTTAAAAATTTTTAAACCAGAGGTTCAATAAGGTTTGTATTTATAATCCTTATTATAAACACAAACCTTATTAAAAAGGTTTGATCCTAGCATTATGTCACTTGTTTTTATGAGAAATGTATGGATAAATAGTTTACAAGCAGGCATCCTCCATTTAAAGAAACCTTTTTTGCAGGCTTATGTAACTTATTTTAGATACAGTGACTGTCTTTAACTAACTTATCATTGTCAAGGAAATGAGAATTTCTCAGGCCTATTATCACTCTTAATTCCATTGAATGTAATCAAACACCATGAATGTAAGACCTTGTCTGTTGCCAGCCTCTTCTAGGACCTCATCATTCTTAGATGGGAGCAGATGGGAGGCCAGTCTGCTGGGATGCTTGATATCAACACGGGCTGAGAAACTCCTGTTGAAATAGAGGACAATTGTTCAATTTTTAATCAAATATACCTAGGTGAAGGTTACCTGTGAAGGAAAGTATCTATGGAGCATGATTGGGAAGGTGCTCAGAAAACAGTTCACTTTTATTGTGTCCCTCTTGCTTCTGTTTCCCTTTTGAAAATTAAGTCCTGCAAAATTTTACAGTGATTGGAGAAATAGAAAAGTAGTGAATTACCACAGCTAAGTGAGAGGATATTTAATGAGAAAGGAAAGGGTTTTTTAAGTCAGATTGTCTTAGACTCTGCAAGCGTGTAATTTTTTTCAGTGGCTAATTAACTTCAGATAAAAGAGATTGTAAAGTCTTTAATATCAATTTTGGTTCTTCATGAAGATGCAAGAACTCAAACCGCCTTGATGCATCCTTTATCAAGCCATGGAAAGTGTGAAAGACTAAACTCTTGATCTTTCAAATAGATCTAAAGTTAAAGAAAACCAGGAAAGTTGTAGCTTTATTCTCTTCATCTGTCCTTGACCCAGCAGCTGTAATTTAGCCACCAAATTGACGGGGAAGACACGTTTCATACAAAATATGTATCTTCTCTCATGTCAGCTACAATGGAAGGAATTTTGGTGTTGAGGTTTTAATTTCTTTTAATTTCCCAAAGTTTCAAACTGCCCTGTGCAACTCTAAGTATACAGATACTTAAAACCAAATTTGCAAAACCTCAAGCAATAATCTGATTGAGTTTATAAATTTGACCTTAATGAGGAGACTTAAGGCTGTATTATTCAGATTGTTTTGGAAGTCAAGGTGATTAAAAATTTCTCTTAAATAAGAAGGCATCCTTCAGCATCTTCTTAATGAAGACACTAAGATTGGAAATATCTGTTTAGAAAGATGGTAAAAGCCAGAAATCAAAACATCTTTCTTTAATAACAGTAATTCTTCATTTCAAAAGTGCAGGGCATCCTGGGAGAATGAAGACAAGCCCAGGACCCCTTCTTTTAGTGCTCAGCTGTCATGCTCACAGATGCTGAGTGAGGGTCTGTGGGGATACTGCTGCCAAGTGGGGTGAGAATCAAGCACATGGGAGCTGATCTTTCTGGATCCACCTGGGGTGAGGGCAAGGTGAGGTTTTGCCAATTTGGTGGGTTGTCAGCCTGGTCATCACCAAGAGTTTGCACTGCTCCTGCCTCCACACCTTGAACCTTCCCCACCATGCATGGGACTGGTGTGGTCCTACCCAGATCATCTCCCATATGGTGTGGGGATGTTTGTGGCAAGTGTTTCTTCCCTTTCCACTTTGCTTATTTTCTTCCTGTCAGTCACTGAAGGGAAGATTCAGTCCCAGAAGGGCCTAAGGGATGGGGAGTAATCTGCAGATATATCCAAATCCAAGCTCTGCAGAACAGTTTGTCTTGCCCACTTGTGATTCCTGTAATGGGAGGAAGCATGTTTAGAGAAAGAGTCTCATGTTTTGAGAGTGCTGTTTTCTACATGGAATGTGCTATCTGTGTCTTTTGCACACAGGGTGAGAGTGGCTCTGGCATTGTGAGAACAAAGCTGAAACAGCTCCTCTAAAACACATGCAGCTTGCTAGTAACCACTTTTAAAGAGTGGACATTGCTTTTAATCCTGTTTTCTAAGACAACTGCCAGAGGAAAACTGCATTTATTTCAGTGTCTTGAATGAGGATGAAGGGCTCAGACTATCCAAATTCTTGGTTACTTATTAGAGCTAAAGGTCTTGGTGTCAGACATCATATCCTAATGGAGTATGAATTAATCATCTGGCTGGCAAAGTCTGGCTTTAGAAATATGCGACATATTGAAGTGCTTCCACTTATGCTCATCAAATTCAGTATGAAGATCAATTTGTGCATCTGCAACCTCTTCAAAAGTAGCTGACAACAGAATGGCTTGTTTGCTCAGAGACAAACTTCTGTGGCTTGTTACATGATATGGAATATCTGAGTTCACCTTCCTGTCTTGTTTTTGCAGTTATCCTAGGAAAAGGGGTTGGGAAAACAACAGAAAACCTTGATACAGACTAGGATAAAAAAAGATATTCCGTGACAAAATTTTACAATTGAAATAAACTGTGTTTTGTATCATCCCCTTATACACCCAACTGTCTGAACTATTTTCACTCACCTGAGACCTGTCAGTGTTGGGAACATCTGCTAAGATGTTCCACTGCTGATGATGGGTATGACATTCAGCAAAATTTTATATGTAGGGGGATGCAATACGTTTTTCCTGATCATCCCTATCTACCATTAAAGAATACTAAAGTTCACACAAGGATTTTCAGTTGGCTGGTTTTGAATTAAATTATCAAAGACCTTACATTACTCTTAAGTCCTCAAGCACATTTACACTTGTTCTCCCTTGCTTAATGTCCTTGTTATAAAAGTAAGAGGTACTGTCTTTTCTTAGACTTGTGAATATAGCTGAGAAAAAGGGGGGGCACCCAACAGACAAGATCTTTCAAACTGCAGAAACTGAAAAAATTCTTGCTTGTTTTTTTTCCTCCCAATTATGTCAGTTGGCTACAAAAACATGTCAACTTCTCCCCCGTATCTTGCCAGAGGCCTTATGACAGCTAAAACAATGCTGTTGCTGTTTAAATGGATGCAGTGTTCTCAACTTTTGAGAACAAATATTATTCATCATCCCACTAATATTGATATTCATAGAAAAGACCACTGGTTTACCAATCAACTTATTTTACTAATTATTTTACAAGCCTGTCTCAAAACAGCCCCAACACCACTGTCCACTTTTCAATATAATTGTGTTCCAGCCCACTGACAACATTTAAGACAGTGTTTTCTGTCTAATTGGAGAAAACACGGACTGGTAAATATGGAATAAGTGGGATTTCAAACAATCCAAATGTAATGATTTTCACCAGATGATCAGAAAGAGTTTGCCTATTATTTAACAAAGTTTGGACAGATTTACTAATCACATCTGTCATTGCTGCAGACTTGGTCTGTAATTTGTGTTACTGCAGAGCCCCAGACACCGTTGTCTCTGCTGGGAGAGCATAAACACACACTGAAGCTTCCTTGGCATTTCAGTGCCATTGCACCATCCTAAGCACAATTCTCGTGACCATGTACAAGGCTAATGTCAGAATTTCCAGGGAGGAACAAGGAGGCCCTCGTGCACAGAAGGCGGAGCATACTCATGTACATAAAGAACAGGTTCACTCTAGAAAAGACCTGAACAAAATCTATATTAATAGAATGCAATAAAAGTGGTGACACGGTGTGTGACCAGTTTCACAGTTTCTGATATTTCTAAAGCGGTTAAGTACAAATAATCAAACCATGAAAACATCTTTGCTGTTCAACAGGCATCTTGGCACCATCGTGTCAGCTTTGCAGGGACAGCTGATGACACATTAGTCAGAGGATAAGGTAATGGGTTCACAGAGCACATCAGTTGCAGATCAGTATTTCAAGCAAAACAGAAGTAAAGAAAGAAAAGAAAAAAGAATCTTCAAAACATTTCCGTGCAGAAGAAACCAAGGCGAAAGTATTAAGAGAAGAGTTATATTATCCTCCTAAACTGTGTTTTGTGATGTTGCAGCAGAGAATTGAAGCTGGTGTCAATTCTTGTCTCTTAAAAGAGATTTATAAGCATTTGAGACGAGTTGGTTCAAACTGATGTGAAAGAGTTGCCTTTTTTTTTTTTTTTTTTTGAGATGTTGTTGATTTGCAAACACGTCCAAGTAGTGTTTAAATTTTCCTGATGGTTTTTTTGTGGGGTTTTTTTTGATGTTATTCCTCAGTTTGAAATAAAGTGTCTTACTTTACTACTCCATAGAAAAATTATCTTTTGACCTTGAGGCATAAATATTAGTTTTATTTCATTTTAGTCTATTCAGCTGCAAAGCAAGTAGAGTGAATCAAAGCTGTTGGTTTAGATGTTTTATCATTTGTTGGCTTCCATTTAAAGCCAATAACCCTAACACTTCCATAACACTTCGTGACTGTGCTAGTTCTCAAAGAAATAACACATGCGTGCAGCTTTCATTGATCTTTGGGAAGGCTGGAACACTATTCTATTAACATTTTAGAGGCTATTAAAACTTTCAATTAAACAGTGTGGTTTTTTGCGCTATGGAATTATCGAATTATGGAATTGTGCTTATTGAAAGAGATAATAGAGCCCTCTGCCACTTGTCATTCCTCTGTTATGCTGAGGTGCATCATTCTGAAGTGGTTCATAGGAGGCTGCTCAGCTACAAAAGTGTGAAATGGGTGCAAGGACCCAGCAGTGCGTCTGGGGAGCTGGCCCTGCTGCAGGGCTTTGCATTCAGCCACTGTGGGAGAAAACCACTGCTGGATGCAATTACCCCGGCGCTGTGTGAGGGCTTGGCAGTCAGAAAGTCCTGCTCCTACAGGAGTCAGAGCCTCTGGAGGTTCAAACCAGGGCAGTAGGTACCGTGCTACACTGGTTTACAGCAGCCAGGGCATCGCTCCTCACGAGCCTGGCAAGGGTAACGCCTGGCTTCCCGGAGCACAGCAGCCTTGGGGGGAGGCGGGCTGGTCTCAGCTCTCCAGGAATGAAGTTGCTCCTTCAGTGCATGGGAACAGTTAAGCTCACTTTCACAAAACATATGTTGCTTGCATAAGATACATTTTGGGTGAAAACTCTGCTTTTAATTATAGACGGTTGCATAAAATGTCAGTGATTAAAGCACAGATTTAGCAGTATTCTTGGCCTGAAGGATGCCAGCCAGAAAGCATGTTTCTCCTCCTGTTTACTCCACTTGGAGCAGAATTTTTCCAACTTTATGAAAGTTTTCTATTCAAGTGAAAAAAAAAATCAACCAAAGAGGCAAGTAGCATTTCCTCATCTATTCTGTCTCTCAAGTTTTCTCAACAGTGAAATTTCTCAGGAGCTGAGCAGGGTCGTTTTGAAACAGGGGGGATTGGAGATCTAACATCTCATTTCAAAGCAAGAAGTCTAAAAGTCAGGTTTAAGTTGTCTGAGGAAATCTCAGCCTTTATTTTCAATCTCAGCCTTTATTTTCCTTTTGTCCACGGGCTGATGGAGAATGCCCAACCTTTAAAATCACCAGTTGCCTCTGATAAGTGAAATTCCTTCAGTAATTCTCCAGAGTCTCAGATAATTATATATCCAATGCAAAACCGGCAGGGTCTGAAATGTGATCAGATATATACCCAGCTGAGCAGGATCCACTTAAGTATTTGTTCTGACTTAGCCATTGTAGTTCCAAAAATACTGCCATGGAGGAAAATATAAACATGATCCCTTCTTCTTTAGGATTGTTACCATCTGTATCATAGTTACCAAATATTTCTTGCTTAACTTGCATTTAAAATTAACTGAGTCTATGCATCGCCTGCCTTTACTGTAATCATAATATAGTAATCACAGCTCTGTTCACAGAATGTGGTCTACTTTGATAAGCATTTTGCTTTAGCTTTGAGTAATGTTTTTTGACAAGTGCTATTTTTGCCACTTCTTCTATAAATATATAGGTTATTATTATTCTGCTGTAGTGATTCACTTCTGTACTCATTCCTCTGGAAGTACATTGAATTACACCAGCTGAGATTATGGCCTCTACTGTGATTTTCAGAATGTTTTCTTTTAGTCTCCTCTATTTTTAGGTCAATTACTGAGTCCAAATCACATTACATGACTGAAGATAGCACCTGTCCTTTTATTTATATCCTCATATTTTCTGAGTTCCTGTTGCGGCTTTTTTTGACCTCCCTGTTCCATGTAACTGCTTCTCATTATGCTATTTCCTGACTTAACCTAGATTACAAAATATCTGTGTAGATTCAATAATCCTTTTGAAAGAACTAATTGAGCAGAAAATGCTAAGAGGAGACCTGTGGGTTAACCCCAACAAAGGCAAAATCCTCAAGCACATAAGGAGGATACTTTCCTTTTTAAAGGAGGTGATTAATGGTAAGATCCTATTTTACTCTGAATCGGGGCATGAATTACTTTGGCAAGGTTTGTTGAGAGCAAATTCATGTTTTAAGGAGTACTTCCTGGAAAGGCAGCTTCTGACTGATTCTAAGAAGGATCCTTACCACCAGGAGGGAACACAAAAGGCTGCCTTCCCTTTCTAATCTCCAGTTTCTGCATTTCTTGAAAAGTCTGACAGAAGTCATTTGATTCACGAGGCGGTTGCCAGCTACGCATTGCCAAATGCTGGAGAAGTGGGGAAGAGCCACGCATGTGGCTCTGGTCTGTGTCTGCAGTCAGACTGGCTGCTTCTGACAAATGTGGAAAGCGAACCAAAGCACAACCATCTGACCCTCAAAGAGCACTCACTCTGAGTTACCAAGTTTGTACTGTCAAATGTAATGGCCAGGAGCCAAAGCTCTTCTGTGTGAAGTGCCCAGTTAATAGCTGAATGAGTATTTGGAGGTCTTGGCATATTGTTAGGCTTTGTTATCGTCTGACCTTTTCTAATCTAATTTATTATATGTGACACATGATTTTCTTTGTGCAGAGTATTTTTTGTCTTAAATAATTATACTTTATCCTTTAAAATAAGCAGTACTGATATGGCAGTGTAAAACTAGAATTACTCACAAGTGTGGCACATTTTAAGCATATTTCCAACATGATTTATAGAGATAACTTCATATGCTCAAAGAAACTTAAATTTCAAGAAAGGACGGCTCTTCCCAAAAATCTGCTCTTGCACTAGGATGAGCTGCAGTGTATGGTTTCAGTAATTTCAGGCTATTCAAGCATCAGAATTCGCCACATCAGTGTTTGGTCTATATTTTACCATGATCAAAATAAGGCTATCAGTTTCTTGTGCTCTATCTTTGATTCTACATCACTTTACCTGTAAAGTGCCATTCCTGTGGATTTCTAGCTGAAATTTCAGCTGTGCCAGACTTAGCATGACTTCTTGGATCCCACAATGAAATGGCCATGTAGTACCCTGGGAGGAAAATAGGAACAAAACAGTAAGTAGTGGGTGAAAATTCTACCAGCAATCGATTAATCCTTTTTTTTTCCAAATATGGCATTGAATTTGACATGTTAGTAATGTTGTTTTCAATTGCCTATTTCTCAACAATGTAAAGCAATTACGATTTTGATTGTGAAGATGTGTGTCTAAGATTATGCTTTGAGAATAAGGTTGGTGTGAGTTGTGTGGCAAGGGTTAACAGTTCAGTGTTTGAAGTCAGCTTCTGAAGAAGTGCACTGCTCTCATTTTCCAGTCAGTTTGAACTAAAATAGCACCTGAAGAACATTTCTGTTTATTGTGTTTTGAGCCCCCATCTCTGGTATTGCTGTCATTGCTGTTAAAAGCTTACTTGGGTTTCTTTTCACTTAGTGCTTGGCCCCAGCAGACTGACTCACTGTAAATTTACTGAGAAGGAATTCTTTCTTTGTCCTCAGCAAATCTGAATAATTAATTTTTATTTTAATCATTATGCTCCTTAGCTGACAGTCTCTTTGTGAAAAAAAGAAAGGGACATGTTTAATTAAAACAAGAAAGCTCTGAAGTTAAACAACACGTCAGTCACCCTGAGAGTTGAATAACATCCTATTTTTTGGGGGTTACACACTTGCCTTCTCAGCACTATTTATTGTATGGCTAACCCTTCCAAAGCTTCTTTTTGAAGCAACAATCTGCCAACAGCTAAATAATTTGCAATTAGCAGAGAGGAAGCTTTATGTTTGCACCTGGAAAATATTGGAAATAATTCCCTGGCCTGGAGAGTGCCAGGAATGGAGGCCAAGGGCATCCCCAGAGCAGGGGTCAGAGCTGTGCCCTGTGCATCCACCTTCCCCACACAGGTGTTCCCAGTGCAGGAGACTGAAATCTCCAGTTAAGAGAGATGGTGCATTATCAGCACCTCATTAGCTGCCATCCTGCCGGGGCCTGCAGTAATTGTGTGGGTGTTATGACCAGTGCCAAACACCAGGCAGTTCGTAGTTGCTTTGGGCTGAGTGAACAAGGTGTGTGCAGGGAAACTGCACATTCACAGGGAACACTGTGCTCTTTATGAACGTGTGTATTTTTGCTCCCTGCTTGGCATTCTCTTGGTATCACAGTTTGGCTTTCGTGGCTAAAATGCTCCAGAACATTGTTGCCTTTATTGAAGATCTAACAAGCACCAATTTTATCTGTACTGGCTTTTCATGGTCTGTCTCAGATTTATCTAGATCTCTCCAAAAAACACAATGAAAGATGTTTCACATCCCAAGATGTCTGCTTCAAGAACAAAACCCAAAGTGAACAAAGCAAGCATTAAAGTGGTGGAGTTAAGCACTAAGCTAAGTGGTTTAAAAGTCTTAATGCAAATTTGAATATTTATGCACTTTTAAAAATAATAACCCCCCCAAAAAAAGAAAAGAAAGGAAAAGGAAAAGAAAAAGGAAAAGAAAAAGAAAAAGGAAAAGAAAAAGGAAAAGGAAAAGGAAAAGGAAAAGGAAAAGGAAAAGGAAAAGAAAAAGAAAAAGAAAAAGAAAAAGAAAAAGAAAAAGAAAAAGAAAAAGAAAAAGAAAAAGAAAAAGAAAAAGAAAAAGAAAAAGAAAAAGAAAAAGAAAAAGAAAAAGAAAAAGAAAAAGAAAAAGAAAAAGAAAAAGAAAAAGAAAAAAGAAAAAGAAAAAAAAGACCCCATCACACAATATGTGCACAGAAATGGTATTTAAAATGTCTGTCCTGATTAAACATGTTTCCAGGCCTGTCTTCATGTGAATAAAGCATTCTGGCTTTCTTTTAGACAAGTTGCTTGATGTGTTGAAAAATAATCTAAACCCTTCAGTGCTTAGTGTATACATGTTTGTGTTTCCAGCATGGATAACTGTATAGAACTCATCATTCTGATCACAGAAATTACCCAAACTGGAAACTGTTCACTTCAGGCCAGTCCTGCTGCTTATGCAGGCCATGTGCATAGCAGCATCCTGTTTTCAGGATGTCATCCTCCCAACGAGCAGTGGTAGTTTAGTGTGCTTTCTCCAGTTTGGGGACAAAAAGTGGCATGTACAAAATTCTCATTGGTGCCAACATTAGAGCTTTTCTTCTGACTGACTGGGTAGTCTGAACGGTGGCAGAATCCATCTGTGCCAGGGTAAGTGGACTGGGATAGAAGGGGACTTGCCTGGGCCTGAAGTGCAGGGTGCATAATGATCTGTGCCAGTGGCTGAAGGCATGTTTGGTACGGACATTAACATGATGGATAGGTTGACAGAATATTGAGAACCTTCAGGATTCCAAATGAAGAAACCCAATTACTGCGTGATGTGGGTGAGCTTAATAAAAAAATAATGATGCCAGTGAAACTGTAGCCCTTCTTCATAGCACATCATCAGAACTGCAAAAACAGATCTTAGAAGGAAGAGAGAGAAGGACAATGTAATAAACCTTAGTGCACATTTCATTAGGCTTGAGCCAGAAGAAACAGCAGGACATGCTCTAGTAGTGATTCTCTTTCAGAATGGCAGCAAGGGTGCTAAGAACTGTGCTCTCATCTCATACCAGTAGAAACTCTCCTAGTCCACAAGCAAGGCAATAAAACCCATAACCATTACTCTTTTGTCCAAGTATCTCTTCTGACCCTAAGCAGACTCTGGAAACAACCATTGAAGAACCTATCTTTATCTGACCAGCCCAGATTTTTCATCAAATCCGAGGGAATGCAGAGGAAGAAGACTGTGAAGGGATCCTTTGGCCAAAGTGGAGTTATCTCCCAAGTGGGAGAAAAAGACAAGCTTTAGAGCACAATTCCTCCCCTTCTGAAAGTAATGCCTAAGTGACAGATATGCCTTGTTTTTTCCATTGACTGGAGGGAGACTACAGGGAGTGACTTATTCCTGTAAATGTCATTGCTTTAGATGTCTAAGATTGAGTGAGATCAGCCTTCTTGAGGGGTACCCAATAAATATGCTCAGTGAAGCCTCCTCTCTAATACCAGGATGAAGAATTCACAACACATGCCTTGGTATATATACATTGGATGGGTGCTTCTGTGCACCAAAGTCTGTAGAAAGAATTATAATGAGTTTCTAAAAACTGAATCTGATGCTTTTAAAAATATGTCATGTACCTTTTGCTGTTCAGTTTCAATGCCTTCAATTTTCCAGTTATTTTATACTCCTAAAAAAACAATGGCAAAAATGGTGCTGTCATATGGTTCTTACATACAATCAAGGGTACCTGAAGGAAATTAATTTGTGTTTGTTTGAATGCACCTAATCTTTCCTAAGAAGACAAAACTGACAATAAATTTCCTGTTATCCTATACATCAACATTTATTTTACACTCATTTTTCAGTGAGAACTGAAAAAGGCTTTATCAGTCCCAGTCATGCCTCTGTCTTAATTTGTAATGATTTCCAAGGCACATAATCAGAATAAACGGATGAAATGTCCCTGTGTACCTCAAATGCAAATAATTTTATCTCTTCATTGCAATATAGGTGCTCTTGAGCATCCATCCACACCAAATTAAGGTCCTGGGTTGTAAAACTGACTTTACCATCCGCTTTGGGCATGGAGTTCAACCAAAAGCCTTGAGAGGCTACCCCCATCAAACAGTAAAATCTGTCTTCTGATACAGAAACTTGGCCCTCAGACTGGCACATCAAATGAAAGCACAGGAATCAAAGCCAATTTGGGATCCAAACACATTAACCAGAAGGAATAGATTGAAGCATACAAGAGCACATTTCTCCAAGGCTAACATGTGCTCTGATTTGTATCTTGCACTTATCACTGATCTCACTGAGACTTCACAAGCAAGGTATCTGCAAGTACTGTGAGATACAACATATCTGAAGTATCTGCGACTTCAAATGTTGCTTTGCATTTGAAGTCGTACTTTTGATTCAGTTGGTGAGAAAGTGAGAAAACAATTAAGGAAGCAGTTGTTTGGGCTGTTGAAAAAGAACAAAGAAAATGATGGTGACAAACTAAATGCTCACATATGAGCAAGGACAGATAGTCTCACCTGAATGTTCTTAAAGAGCAGGCAGAGATAATTACAGAGGCATTATCAATCATTTTTGACACCTCATTAAGAGCAGATGAATTGCCAGTGGACTGAAGGACAGGAGAGCCAAAGAACAGCTGATAGTTAAGTAGGTAATAAACAGGAGAGACAGATGTGGACATTTGAGTCAAGCTTCAATATCCAAAGAAAAAATAAAAAGGGTTTATTCCTATTACTATGGCTTCCAAATGTACAGATTTCACTGCCTGTGGGAGGAAATACTCTTGGTCCAAGGAGAGGCAGTCAGATGGGCGAGAATATGTTGAGCTGGTAGTTGCTGACTGAGAAGTAAGACAATTCCCACTCTCCCCCCTGCCATTCCTCATATATCAACAACAAACACTATATTTTATATTTAGAATATATTCGGACAGAATACTGAACAAAGAAATAGTTATTATATCTATAGTTATGATCAATAGAAGAATCCCAGTAAAAGATAAGACATATGCTTGCTCAGTGATAGTTAGTCCTAATTAGGCAATCCTTGTATTGGGGAGTGATTTTGAATACTAATACTGGATTTAGTACTGCATTTCTGTACTTACAGAAGCATAGAGGCTAGAGATGCAAGAATGGGCAGCCATGTCCTGGCAGAAATAAATTTCACCATGCCCTGAATCTTCATTTTTCTTTCAAACAAATCCCAGGCTGAGTTCCTTGCATTTTTTTGGAGCTCTTGAATAGCATTCCAGTATTTCTTTCCAATATGGGGTAAGTTGTTTTCCTCCATTGATTTAAGACAGCTGTTTTGGGCATTTCTTTGTTAGGATATGTAGGAATGTCCATTAAGAGAGAACAGCAACAAAAGCATTAGTAAACTGGGGCAGATGTTAAATTAATATGAAGGCAATGATGCTATGCTAATATGGCAAGCTAAAGATCTGTCCTACTGAATACTCCAAGAAGTCACTTGCCAAACCATATTATCTATCCTTCATTGCCTTATTTTCTGTATGCCTGAGAAAAGCCAAAGAAAATTAGTTTCTTCTTATACCACTTACAGCCAGGAAAGGATCTGCCATCATCAGTCATGAACACACTTGAAATATGGATGCACTGTCTTCATTGCCATGGTCTTCCATGTCTAGCTTATGACCTTGTTTTAGAGGACAGAGTGGTTTTTTAGTGTGCATGAGTTTCAGGCATTTTTGTCAGCAGAGCAGGATGGTGGAGGGGATAATGTGTTTTACTGCAATCTCTTCTTTGATTTAGAACTTTATTTACTTCATTTATTTTCAGGTACTTGAGTTTTCTACATATTATGCATAGACCATTAATCTATTCTTAGGTCTCCAGCTTTTAACTTTTGGTCAGCAAAAATTAAAAGCTGGAGATCTCAGAATAGAGATCTCGAAATTCACAGCATTTTGAGTCACCTTTTGTAGCTATTGTAGTCTTTGAATGGTATATTACTAGAACTTTTTAGAAATGTCAGTCTATGACATTGACAAGTGCCAAGTGGCCCTTGTTCCTTTCTCTAAAAGCCAGCAGAAGACCAGGTCTGTGATATGTGAGATCTCACTCTTAGTTAGAACTGTTTCAAGCATTTATTTCATTACAATTGTAGCTACTGTTTTCATTTTGTGTCTAGGATGGGCGTTAAACTAAAAAGTACAGCTGCTTTCAATTATACTCTAATGTTCCATTTCAAGATAGCTTTCATTTTTTGTGGCATTGCTTATTTGCCCTTCCCCCTTCCCTGCTGTCTTCTGCACTCAGAGCTTTTAACCACTTGGGAATGATGCAGGGAGAGGAATTAACAGATGTCATTTGCCACTGCTTCTGCTTCTGGTAGCAAGACAAATTTCACTTAGTGAAAAACATTATCTTCTTACAAGCCAACTAAAAACTTCTGTCCATGGGGAAATGCTGGAAGAAGCTGCTGAAATGAATAGGATGCTGTTAGACAGGTGCCACAGATAAACCCTTTGTAGGCCTAGTCCTCCCTTCTCCTACTGTATCTCTCAGTCTGGGGCTTGGGTTACCTTAAGGTAGGGGGACATTTGCTGGTGAGATGGAGGAAGGGCAGCAGACACAGACTGCACATGTAAAGACAGCATTCCTGGATGGAAAGGAAAGGTGTCCCAGCCCCATGAAGTCAGTACTACCAGGAGTTGTGAAGACCCAAGTTAGGAGGGAGAGACGAGGCCCCTGGCGTCTCTGACACAAACCTGACAGACAGAAGAGTTCCTATGATGCCCTTTCTAATGCCATGGTTGGGCTAAGTTTGCCACAGGTGTGGGCAGGTTGAGCAACCTTGGGGTGAGACACCATTACAAAGGCAGCAGGGGAACAACCCAGATCCAGGGAATCACTGGTGTTGCTATAGGTGAGTGTGCCTTCATGGCAGGCAGGAGACAGGCTTTCCCAGCCTCCCTCTAGTGAAGATTAACTCTGGCTGTGCTCATTTGATGCTGGGGTTTTGTTATCCTCTATCAAAACGAATAGAGAAATAAAGAGCAACATGTGAAAGGTATGTTTGTGCATTGTGTGGTCATCCAGGATCCACAGGTGGTGAACCACGAGCAGGAACAGCAGGGGTGGTAGCCTCATTCTGCTCATTCTTCATTGTTTCCTCAAATTAGAAATCCTTCCTCTCTGTTAACAGCAATTTTGAAGAGAGGGCAGCCTGCTCCCATGCAAAGTAGCCACATGAGCAAACAGGCATTCTTTTGGCAGATGAGGAGGTTTTCCCTCTTAGCAGCTGAAAAATGGAATCTAATGTACAAAACACCTCTTGTAATTAATCAACTGGCTTGTTTATGCCTCCTTATCTCAAATTTGAAAGCTGTCTGGAAACTTGAAGTACCTTGGGGATAAAATAATGGGCATTAGGCTTATTTTCTAGCAAATGAAACTTTGGGAGTCTGCCAGCAGTAGTCAGACTTACTGGACCATACCTAATCTAAGCAGAGAAAGGCATGAGCTGAAGTCTTTGACTACCTCAAAGTTCAGAGAGTGATGAGCAAGAGTGGCCTCTATCAAGATGTGAAATGAATAATAAATGGCCAAAAAAAAAAAAGTGGTGAAGAGCTAAAAATAAAGTCCAACTACCCTGTGAGCCCCAGTAGAAATGGTGAGGATCATTTCACATTTCAGTCTCTTCTCCATTTCATTACAGGGAAAAATATGTTCACAGACCACCTCACTAAGAAGGTTTTTTGCCCCTTGCTGTTCAACTCCAAGCTCTCTGTAGTGAATGTGTCAGCATTTTAGCAGAGCTGGGAGGGGAATTTGCACATCTTGGCTGGGGGCCATATGGCCCTGAGGAGTGTGGTTGTCCCTTCACATCCACACTGAGAAATTCCACTGACTCGGAGGAAGCAGTTGCCAAGCAAGGGCTGTGGTATTAGGAGGCGAAAATATATTTGTAGCATCTCCTTTTTACAAGGAAAAAAGAGGTGTCTTCAATGAGTAATAGTCTGAAGAAGGTGTTAAAGGGGTTTATTTGACTCAAGCTTCAATGAAGCAAATTTGTTTTAAATGGAGAGATGGATACACTGTGCAGCTGACCAGAGAGAAACCACAGGCAAGGGGTAGATCTGTAGAAAAGTGAGCTTTACGAAACCTTGTGGTGGAAAGAGAAAGATGTGGGGGCAGGTTGCTGAATCCTCTGACTGCTGCCTCCAAGCTCTTACCTCAGTGTGAACAGACACACACATATAGTCACATTAAAGGTATTTATTGAATTTGACCAATACAGAGAACACATTTGCAGATTAAAGAAGGTGACTTTGGTGACTGAGTGAAAGGTGACAGAGATGTTGGTTCTTTCCAAACTCCAGGGTCCAAAGCTGGGCTGAGAAATGAAGAGCCCACCTCAAATTGCAAAAGGAAGGAGTGACTCAAAAGGGAAGAAACACAGAATCACAGAATTGTCAGAGTTGGAAGAGACCTCTGGAGATCATCTAGTCCAATCCCTGAGAAAGAAAACATTCTGCACAAAGCTATTGCTTTTAAAGGAGAGTAATCAGATGGAGATGTCTCCCTTGCTATGCACTGAGTAACAGCTGTGATGGTATCTTCAGTCAAGGAGCAGGGGAAGCAGATTAGATTCATCAGAGAACTGAGACTGAGCAGCAAGGAGCTATGACAGGAACTGCAAAAAGGGAACAAGTCAGAGACAACACACAGAGACAACGGTCTCTTCACAAATCCTCCTTCAGATGAGAATTTCCTGTGAGTGGCTGTCAGGAAGAAAAAAAGAGACAGGATAATGTTGGGTATGATCATGCTGGGGATGTCAGAGCAATGATACTGCAAAACCTGGGGGAGAGAGAGGAGCACCAGGGACAAATGGCAGAGCAGGGCTTTGGGAACATGAACTCAGAGTGAAACAATGCCAGCACAAAGAGAAACAGCACTGTGGACGCACAGGCAGCATCTTGGCTCCAGCAAATGCATTTGGGAAAAACACAAATGGTAAGGGCCATTCACCTTGGTTGCATTAGCAATTCCCACAGTTCACAACAGTGCAGTTTTGCTTTAATCAGTTGTACTTGATTGTAGCAAGGCCTGATCCAATATCCACTTCCACTGGAACAGACCCTGCACATCACTGCTGATTTGCCTGTGTGTGCCCTCCTTTCCCTGCTGACTGGGTCTCACTTGACAGAGTGTGGGTTGAGGAATACTGTGCTTGCCAATCATATTTGTCCCATTTTATTTGATACCACCACCAGGATGCTTCCCTCTGCTAGTGCTACTGCAGGCTTTATTTCACTACAGAAATAATGCATGTCTTTGGGTTCTTTCCATCACATCCTCTGTGTCTGGTCTCTGAAGGTGTTTTTAAGCACATTGCGCACTCAGCATCTTCTGGCCTGCGTGACACACAAGAATGGAAAAAGGATATTTACTACCAACTCTTAATTTGGTGTTAGACAAGAGGTGAAAGCAAGAACCACAATGAAAGGCAGAAGATGTATACTGGAAAGATAAAAAATATTTATTTTAAGATATGTTATGTATACTGTGAATATAAAACTTCATGTAAAACTTTGTGGCAGTCTGGGTTTTTTGAAGTTGCTCAAAGAGCTGTTTCTGATGTCACCTACAGTGCCATTTTTTACATGGAAACTCACTTGTTAGTTCATTTCAAGCACTCTTGGCATTTTAAGAGGCTTACTGGGCAGTGTCTCATTTATTTGAACTGTGTAAATCAACTTCCCTTTGGTATCAGATTATTCTCTGTTAGTCTAGTGCAAATTCCCAAATTCTATGCAACTCCCCAAAATGCCAGGAATCTTGAAGTACTCTTTGTTTCTGTTATACTGATTCACAGTCCATTTCTGACAGAGATGATATTTTTCCCAGTGAATGAAATAATGAGATGCTTTCAAGTCACTTGACTAATTTTATAGCTTTCAACAACAGCACTGCATCTCATAGCACACAGGAAGCCACAGACCTCTGAGCAACTTTTTCAGTACTACTGTTTTCCCCTCCTGAGCTGCAACATCATTTCTCCTGCAGCCCTCTGTTAATGCCACTAGTGACACTTTGATCCTGGGAATGTGACAACCCTACTTTAAATTCTGATTGTCATTTATAATTGGAAAACATAGAAAAACTGCACCACCATATTATACACGTCACTGGTGCAAAGTTCAAACTGGCTTTTTTTTTTAGTTTTCCCTCAGCTGGAAAGTGGAATGAGACTGTCACCTTTTGATATCAATGTTGGATCAATCCCCATTTGCAATGAGCAGGGGAAAAAACCTGAGAAATCACTTTCACTCATTTATAAGCAGTGTCCAAAGATTGTTAACAGACTGGTTGACCAACCTCCCTGCACTGCTTGCAGTAAGTGCTCATCAGCCAGTGTGAATGTGCATTTTGTGCATGTGGAACACAAAGAAAGTACATCATGTACATGACAAGTGTGACTGTGGCCCATCAGGGACCTTTCCCTGTGCTGACAGGTGGCAGAAAGTGAGTTGGTCGTTAGACCCTAAAAGTTAATGAAGGCAGACATCTACAGCAGAGCAGTCTGTAGCTGAGCCTGAGTCTGTATCTTAGAAAACTCCCTGTGCAGCCAAGAGAGAAAGAAGATGCTTCTGTGGAGCCTTAATTTAGATGTCTATATTAGGGTGGGCTGAATCACACTTAGAGGCCCATTCAGTACTGACCTCTCCTGGTCACCACTCAGCCCAGGTGACCTACATTTAGGTGAGTGCCTCCCATCCCTGTTTTATTTGGACAGATGAAGTGCCCTCCAGAAGAGCTCTTTTGGCTGGGTGATGTCTGCAGCGGGGCCAGCTCTGCCTTCCCTCCTGTAACCATGACTGCTTGAGAGGTTGTTTTGGGGCACTTGGGAGCCACTTAAATTTGCTCTCCCCAGTCTCAGGCAGTTTTCTGCATCTGGTCCTGAGGTCCATCAGCTACTGCTATTGGAAATGCAGTTTGCATCCCACTGCATCAATAAAGGTGAGTCAAGCACAGTAAGGGGCTCTAAAGGCTCATTTCATTGATGCTTGCTGTTATTGAGTACATACATAACTTTCCTGCCAGCTGGAGATGGCTGTAATAAGAGCAGTCTCAGTAATATGGAAAGGGATCCTTCCAGAGAGAAAATACAATGGCTCACACCTCCTTCATGAATTGTTTCAGAAAACAAAGTTCTTTTGGCAGGATGTTTTCCTAGTGTTTCTTCCCTGCCTGGAGGGAACTTGGGGACAGACACAGACAGTTCTCATTTCAGAAAGACTGGGATAACCATTCATCATGCAACAAAAGAGATGAGTATGACCAGTGTTGCTAGAGCACAGGCAGCCCCACAGGTGGGGGTAAACCCTATAGACATTTAAACCAGAAACATAATCACAAGCATAAAATTATCCCCACATCTTACATCTCTAAGAGACCTAAGTGGTAACAGGAGGGAAGATCTCAGAGTAACTATTGTCTGTTTAATCAGCTTAAAGAGTTTTTCTTCTACCACATCAAGTGACTAAAACCTATTTTTCAAGGCATTTGCTTTTTAACAGAGGTGAAGATTCAGAAACAGATTCATGATCTCTTTTTAAATTTTTTTTCAAAGATTCATACCCCAATGTTAAAAAAATGGTGGATCCTCTTGTCCTACAATCCTTCCTGGCTTCCAAAATTTGAGCTAACAACCCCTGTTCTGGTTTCTTGCTCAACTCTTCTCACTAGATTCAGTATTCACTGTGCCCTACCTTCCTTTTTTTCCCTACTTCAGCTGCTATCAAGCTACTTCACAGTAAATAAATCAAACCCTCTACGAATAAACCATTTTCTCAAACTCATCAGGTTTCAAATCATCTCCGAACATTTTCATTTTCCAAAATGTTTTTCAAGATGCCTGCATCAGAACTTCATGCAATATTTCAGTTCCAGTGGAATCACTTCCCTGCTCCTGCTTGTTTATCTTATGTTTGTGTAGCTGAGCATTATATTTGCTTGTATTGCCAGAGCATCACAGGGGGACTCTGCTTGCACTGTGGCAGCTCTGAGACTCTTCTCATCAATGTTGCTTCCACAACTCTGCAGAGAGTCTCAGCCATATTAAAAAGCTTTATTTGATTACACCTGTACAATTAAACTCCCTGCACCATTTCATACAGTTGTCGTATCATTGGAATTTCTATTCCAGCAGCATACGTGATATTCACAGGTTTGTTTTAAATCAACAGGAACGTTGCATTTCGTTCCAGATCACTGATGAAATTGGTTGGTCAACACTGTTTCTAGTGCATACCACCATGGGATGCCACTAGAAACACACTCATTCAGAGAAAATTTCATGTTAGCAACAGCTTTGCAATCTGCCATTTAGCGAGTTCTAAATTCATCTTATCCAAGCTTTATTGACACTAATTGCTCATTTTTGCAACCTTGCCATGCAGTTGCTCATTTTTGAAAGGCTCAGATTATCCTATGCCAGCAAACAGTACACATTAAACCATAGAAATCTTTTATGTCTACATGACAGTGATTATCAGCCAAACACATAATTCATAGTAAAATCAGGCTGTATTGACAAGATTTGCTTTTTAGCAGCATCATATTAACCACCATGAAATGGTATTCACACCTTTTACCTCTATTTATATTTTCATTAATTAAATCTTGTTCGTTTTTCTCTTATTTGGCAAGGGACACACATCACGATAACAAGGTGATTGCCCATATTAACCCATTTTTCCTTTTTATTGTACCATCACCAAAGGATTGAAGCAATTGACCATGCATTTTGATGCAAGTCACGCGGGTCTGGTGATTTATAAACATTCTTTTTAAAGACATGGTAAAATTTTTCTTACTTTTCAGTGGATTGGAAAACTCTTGAAGTGGCATAGGCTTATCACCTGCTTTTCTCCAAATATAGAATATAAACATTCATTTTCAATTTTTTTTTTTTTTTTTTTTTTTTTTTTTTTTTTTTTTTTTTTTTTGTCTATTGAATTTATGAGCGGCCTATTTTCACTTTGTAAAGGTGGTCTTTTATTACTTTCTTTGCTTTTATTATTACTCAAAAAGTACTTTTAATACTAAACCTGGCAGACCATTTTTTTCTGTAATTTCTTTTTCTTCCTTAGTGTGTTTTCTCAAGTGCTAAGTTCTAACTGGTAGCTGTTTACCCCTCTCTGACACTGTTACAAAGAACCAGCCCTGTGATTTGCATTTACTGCTTTACTTACAGTAGGAGGTTCAAAGCAGAGAACCACCATACCTGTATAATGACAGCAAACCAGGGGGCATGAAAAGATTAACACCATTTCCTCTGTCACAGTGTGAAAGAAAAGAACATCTTAAACTTCTCCTGGTACCCCAGTCTTTGACTTTGCTGGACCCTTAAGCCATGTAGAGCACCCAACACTAACTTACCCTCAAGAGGACTGGTCCCTGAGAGCAGGAGGTTTCAGGCTTAACAAAACACAAGCAGGGAACATTTCTGAGTTGAAGCCATTGTTTCATGCTCTCCACAGCCCTGAATGGCTGTGACTCTACTGAAGACATTGAGGTCAATGTTTCAAGGTTTGTTTCTTAAGAAAATTAAAATGTTGCAAGGATTCTGGAGCTTGGAGGCTTGAGCATTTTGTCTTGAGGTTAGGAGTTCATGTAGTGGCTGTTTTGGGTGATGACCGAGGTGTAATGAGCTGTGCAGAGCAGCCATTATATCTATTAGGATGGAGGGGCTGGTAATCAGGATTACAGAGTAACTCCGGTGGAAGGGGTCAGGACGTCTCTGGCTCAAGCCCCCGCACAAAGCAAGGTAAGCTTCAGACCACGTTGCTTGGGGGTTTATCCAGCTGGGTCTGGAAAATCCTCCCAGAGATGAGACTGACTGCACAGCCTGCCTGGGCAGGATGCTTTGATGCCTAATTGTCCTTGCAATGAAAAATCTTCTCCTTAAATCTCATGAGAATCTGACTGTCTAGTCTACCTGTCATGCCTAAATATGAACAGTTTGGTTCCATCTTTTCTGTGACCTCCTTGTACTCATCAGGCTTCTGTTGTTAAGTCCTTCCAAAACCATCTTATCTCCTGATAGAAGAAGCCCACCTCTCTCAGCCTCTCCTCACAAGGCAAGTGCTCCTGCCCCAATCATCTTGGAAGTTCTCTGCTGAACTTGCTCTGGGTCATCGGTGCCTTTCTGGTGTTACAGGGCACAAAGCTGGGCACCACAGTCTAGATGTGGTCTAACAAGTGCTGAGTAAAAACTTTCTTCATCTAACATCTGTCTTTCAGCCCCAATCCTTTTCTTCCCAGCTTTTCCCTTAAATGGATTGCTTGTACCCTGCCTCCATTTTTCATGTAATTATCACTTCAGTTAAACAATTTGTTGCCCTGCTTTTAAAACCATCACAGCTCTGCCTTGCAGTCTGTGTGAGTAATCAGCATTCAGAAATAAAAGTGGTATTTTGAAAAGATAAACACAGGTCTGGTTTTGCTGATGCTGACTGCTGTGGCAGACTGCACAGGAGAAACCAAAGAAAATCAAAACCTTCTTCTGTCCCTTCCCACAACAGAGAGTGACAATAATGGATCAGATTCCTACAACAGCAGCCATGGGGCCTTCTCTTTGCTATCAAAATATGCCCTGTCTGCCCAGCCTACAGCAATTTGTATCAAGGAAACCTCTCAGTGCAGCCTTGTTATTTATTCTGCCTGCATGGCCCCTCTGTGCAGCGGCTGCTGCCAAAGGCAGACTCAGGATGAGGCATTGCCAGAGAATGTTAAAAGCAGAAAAAGTCCCAGAAGCCACACAAATGGATGCAAAAATGTACATTCTCTTCTCACTCCAGGAAAAAAAAAAGAAGCAACTGTTAGTTGTACACAGACTTCACGGAACATTTAGGCTAAAGAGCCCTGAAAAGTCAGGGGACTCATTCCAGATGTTGTGAAAATGGATGTGATTCTACACACAGAATATTGAACATTTCATTTTATGAGGGTTGCCTGCATCACTCTCTGCAGTGGCTAGATAGATCTGTTCAAGATCAGACTTTTCTACTAGGCAAGGAGCAAACCTCCGTCATGTCTTCCAGGTTGGTGAGCTCTGAAGCAAATGTGCACAAGAGTGCCCAGTATGCCATAATTAAAAACCATAATTAATACAGAAATTAGGTATCCCTGCAAGGAGAAGACAGAATATATAATATTCAACAGCTGAAACAAGGCAAATTTTCATGCCCTTCCAAAGTTCTGCATGCTCTTAGAATTTCGAATTTCCGTACCTTCTTTTTTTTACATGCTCTGTCACAATCCTTTCTCAGCCCAAGTCTTCTCTCTCCTTCCCAACTGGTGATCCTGGATATCACCTTTCTTTCCCAAGGTCTCTCTTCTTCCAGGTAGGGTCCATCCTAGGCCTCTCCACCTGTGTGCTCTGAATCAAGAGCCACAGAGCAAACAATGTTGAAATTCATCAAGCTAGTGGGAAGCTGTGCAAAGACGGAGGTTTCAGTGTTCTTTGACAACATGATTTTGAATAGGGAAAAAGAAAGTTTTCCTTTTCCAGGGGGTATTTGGCAATCAATCATGGCACTGTACAGCGAGACCACATATTGACCACGTAGAGTGCCTGTGGAATAGGGGCAATAAACACATGAAAAGGAACCTGTGTGATCAAACCTGCGAGATAGCCTAATGTGCAAACAAAAGGACAAGCAAAAGTTTGGGGTTCTTAATTTTGTGAATATGTTTTTCCCATCTTTCAGTTCAACCTGTTGCAGCTGCTCTCACAGACACTTCAAAAATTTGTAAAACTTTTAGGCTTCTGGGCCTAAATATCCAAATAAATAACTCATTCAACTGTTTTCCAAAAACAACACCATTCCATGATCTATGATAACAGAGGCAAATGAAGTAAAGCACACAAAAAATAGCTGGTGATTGGGGTGCTCCATTTTAAAACAAGGCTGTTGGGCACTTTCAATACCAAAATTAAGGATAATGGAAACTATTTTTGGATACTAATTTGCTGTGATAGATCAGAATTTTCCTCAAAAAATGGAAGAATCAGTAATTGAAAAGATTGTGTAAATCTGGTCAACATAACAGCAGCCTGGGAATGTATTTAATTTTAATCACTGAAACACATATATTGACAGTTGTAGGAACAGATTGAAAGCTCATTAAGGCCTGTTATAAACTGGGAGCTTAAAGAGGAATTTAGACCTGATCCTCATTTGCTTAAAGTAGCAATGAGGTGTTTCAAGAAAATACTTTCTTGAGAACAGTGAGGTGAGAAACTCTGCTCAAATGAAATGGCTTTTTTATGTTATAATATCTATTCCATGCAATCCAGTGCATATCGAAGGTCATTCAAGCTCAGGGAAATATTGTTCCCATCACACTGTTGCTTGTTTCCAATTTCTGGAATACAGCAGTGGTTGTGCCAACCACTGGGGGAAAATGTCTGCCCCAAACATAGATGGTTTGAGTGCATCAGAAAGATGACAAACAGCAGGAGGCTGTAACCCTCATGTTCCAGAGGCTGACCCAGAGATGCTGAGTGACTGCACTTGCCAAAGGTGACGATGGGAATCAGCAGCAGCACCAGGCCCTGGCTTGCTGACTGGTTTATCGTCCCTGAAACTATCAGTCTCCGAAAGGACATCTTTCTCCCTGATTATTTTTTCTGAACATGCTTTGCTTTTTAACAGGTGGTGGAACATAATCAAAGAACATGTTCATTACTGATGTTTGTCCAAGAAGTTTCTACTAACATCAGCCTCTTTTCCTCCATACAATGCCAGTTTCACAGATCCATTTGCATCACACTGGGGAAGTCCTGTTCATGCATTTGCTATATTCATGCATCATTTGCAATATGAACCATCTGTTTTACTCAAAACAGAGATAACAGACAATGCAGTCTCAACACCGAAGGGATTCAATTTTTAATCTTTGTGCACATTTGTTAAAATAATCTACCTTTGAATTTCAAGCTTAAAAATACTGTCAGAGCAAACACTGGCCTGCAAAGATCATAGTGATTTAATTAAAAATGTATAAAATGTCAAAGTTGGCTTAATGCTCCTTTGGGAAGGAAAATGGGCAAGTTTCCACCCATTTTGAATACATATTGGCTTATATGAATTGCACCAGAATGAAAATAATCTTTTCAATCAGCATTAATTATAAATTTAAATTATTTAAAGTGTATTTACCTTTCATGGTGACACTGGCACATACAAAATCATACACAATCTCCATTGTAATGCTGAAACTCTTCTATGGCCCATTCTCAAGATTTCATGTCAGAGGAACCAAGAGCTTCCTTTTCAGCTTCAGCAGAGTATTTATATATTCACATCTACAATAGTTATTCCATCTCAGCAGAGAAGTAGCCAATTTTTCCCTAATTAAAGCCTCATTATGCCATCTTAATAGAAACACATAGCTCTCTTCCACCTCAAAACACTTACTAAGTTTTAACAGTGCCCAAGGACACTCCATAAATCAGTAGTGGCAGTGCAATTAGTACTGAGGATTTCTTGGCTCTTAGGTCTATATTCAGCTGCTAAGCCAGATCTCAGTTTCCATCCCCTGCCCACTCTTTTTGGTCTATATCAAGTTTTGTAGGTCATAAATATATGCAATGTCAAATTAAGTACCCCTTATCACAGCCTGCCCACTCACTCAGGAAAAAAAAAAAAAAAAGTGAAGAAAAGAAGGTGAATGAGTATTCCTTGTCAAGGAATAAACCATTGCATATTTACCAAAAGAGATAATGTGATACACCTTGAGGGTTCATGGGCTCTTCTCTTCCCCTCTTCCCTTTTCTGGCAATATATTCCTTGTGCTATTCTGAAAATATAAAATATTCTAAACAGAAAATAAAGAGCTGGTTTGTTGGTTTTTTGGTTTGGTTTTTTTTTTTTAAGTGCTGTATTTTTATTTAACATCCAAGCAACAGCTTCTCAAATGGGGTTGAAATGTAAAGCAAGCTGTTTCATAGCACCAGTGGAAAAACCTTCCCAGTGACATTAAAGGGAGATCCTCATGGACTTCAGCTTGTCCCTGGTTAACCTGGCACAGTAAAGCAGGATGGCTGCATCCCTCTTAGTGTGCTGATACCAGACAATAGGATAAGGGATGGGAAGAACAACTCACACCTTTTCTTTCTGTACTGAAACAGGCATAGCCAGAAAGATAAATTTAGTGGTATTAACTCTCATGGTTTTCTTCCCTTAGATTTCCTTGCAACACCTGTTTCCACATTTTGTAAGGAACTATTCCACAAGCCAGTGTCATACAACAGGCTTGATACTCCTCTTGATGCCTAACCTAAACCTTTCTCTTAACTATTTTCAGCTATGACTGTGTGTTTCTTTATCATTCCCTTCTCCAATTCCACAGCAAAAGAAATCTTCCTTAGATATTGAAATGCTCTCCTTCACTGAATGGAATAGTTTGATCATGCCTCTGTCTCTGCTCATGATATCCTTGAGGATGGAGCCCAGGATCTAAGTTGCCTAAGTGGCTGCAGCAGCACAGTGGGGACTCAGTTTCAGCTTGTCCAACAGGACCCCCACAGGAGAATCTCTGCTTCTGCACCAGTCAACATTTCCTATAATTTCTTTCCAGGTCCAGCTACCTGACCTAACTCTAATAATGAGCAAATCTTCTTGTAGTCTCATCTTCATGTAATTTTAGATGCTCTTTTTCTCAGCCTCACTTTCAAATCCTATGCTAGGAAAATGCTTATTTTTAAATACATTTTGCATTAAGAAACCCATGTTAGTACCTCACTCCTTCTGCTATCTCAATCAAAATTGTGGTTTATTTGACTATTACACGTTTGATCTTGTTCAGCAGGGTTCTTTGTTGTATTTTTCTTTCCAAAAACCTTGGTGAATTCTAGGGGAGGAAGTGCTTTCCTCATCTGCACTGGGATTTTGTACAGAATCAAAACAAACAACTGTTCTCTCATGTGTAGACACATTAATGCCAAATTTGTCTGCTTCATCTCCACAGATCTCCTTGGTTCTCAAATGACCCATAATCTGTGGAGCAGGAAGGATGGGCTGAAAGCCCTGGTACAGCAAACCTTTCCTGAACCCTACAGATTGCAGTGTCCCACTTGTGTAATCTGAAGCTGTCACTGCCACATGGATAAAAGCAGCTTAGTTCAGAAGCAGAGAAATGTTCAATTCATTAGAATTACCAGGCCTTCAGCTGCCTTCAAATGTGGTTCAAAGTGCTGGCTTGAATTGGTCTGTTGGTAATTTCTGCAACATCCAAAATTGTTACTGAACCAGATATTATTCTAAGTCAAAAGAACAAATTTCTTTAATTTTTCCACTGACATAGACACATGCTTACCTACCTTCTGGCTCTTTCCCTTTTATAAATTTGGTGTTTTGGGGACTGAGAATGGGGGTGAGGGGGCATGTTGGACATTTTTTTCTTCTTTATCCATTTCGGTAAAGAGAGAAAATGTTCTTTTTTCCTCCTTTAGTTTACAGCTAGAAGTGTTCTACCTTCTGTATTGTTTTCTTTCAGTTCAATAAAAAGGATTGAATAAAGTATGACATAAAATCTTACGATTATCTCACATGGTTTTTCAGACTGAACTGTATGACTGCTAAGATGTAGAAGGGAATGAGGAGAAAGCTCACTTTTATACCACAACCCTCAGAGAAGTTTATTTTTCTGACAGAAGTTAAATCTGCATTTTTCTGTAAGGCTACCTTAAGCATAACCATCATAAAGGGTTTATATATAATGTTGTAGCTTCTGGGTATTTCTGTATTGTTGTCAGAATAAAGGTAACTCTGATGTCATGAAATGCCAGTAACACCATGCCCAGCACAATGCAGATAAGCTAAAAGCAATGTAACCTTTAAAAAGACAACAAGTTGCTATTTAGCTATTGCACACATTAGCTATCTGGCACCCCAGGCTAGAGAAGTGGATGATGCAAGTGTCTAACCTTTAGTGCAAATATATTTGTATGTGAATTATCTGAGCTTTGTGACCTGTGGCTTCCTAATCAAACTCACCTTCTGGTGCAGAACAACATGGGATGAGACATCCTTCAGATCAAGGGGAGGACAAAGAGAAGGGGGTTTGGCTAGAGAATGAGAGACCGAAAACCACATAGCAGGGAACAGAGAAAGCGATTCAGTCACTGCTTAATGAGAACGGGAGACACGCAAGGAGCTGATGCAAAGCATGACAGCAAGAAATATAAAGGAAATACAATGGAAAGTTGTTACATCAATTTAGACCTACTCAAGCACCGTGGACCCAACGCTTTTAAACAGCCTGTGAGTCCACATCCCCCTTCTTAATGTCCAATCAGCTGTAAGTAGAAGATTGTAGGTTAAATAAATACCATTGTAAATGACAGCATTTAGCTGTCTAATTACCTGCTTGTCCCTGTAATTTATCTGACTTGCAAATCTATCTCCAGGAAGATGGGAATAATTTAATTATTCCTCAAATGCAGAAAAACTTGTCAGGCACAGATCTGTAGTTACAGATGCTGGAATTTTTTCAGGCATAGCATAATAAGGCATTTTATTCAGGTATTACCCTGACTGGGGGTTCTTTGTTGGAACCTCAGTTGAAATTATGATATACTCTTCTGCTACATATTTGTTCTGCTCCATACTCACACAGAGAACATATACTTGCTTCAGCTTCTGAAAACAACCTTTAACCAAAGAAGCATGCAAAATACTGCATGCTTGTTTCACTTGAATGTTTGTGCACACTGTGGGTTTTTTTGAGTCTGAGCAGAAGGCAACAGCCTATAATTAGTAATGATGAGAGATCTATAAATACATTAAATATTCTTTTTGTTTTCCAGGAGATTGCGTGACTTTGGGTTTTCTTTAGCAGGAGAACAACACATTATTCTAGTAAATGATATTAATGACAGACTCAGGCCTGCTCTTCGATAGCAGGAGCTACCCTCCTAAGGCAAAGTAGGATAAATAGGAAAGGCTGCAGCTATGTCCAAGGGAGGTTGTGGCAAGTCAACTGTCTTTGGGCTTCAAAGTGTTTCTTTACAGGAATGAAAAACTGAAAATATGAAAACAGAAAGTCTCTGCAGACCAGGGGATGTAGGCAATGGTTGTTGTGCAATTCATTTAGTAGTGGCAGGCAGCTGCTTTCCAGACCCTCTCCTGCCAGAGGGCCTATCCTATTTTCCTTATGTGATACTCCTCACACTATGCATATACATAAATATTTGTTTTTAACACAGCCTTCTTCTTAGAAAACTACTTTGAAACTCCTTTCAAATAATTTTCTAACTAGCAGTCTATCTTCTTTTGCTATAACGCTGACTGTTCATGCAAATGCAATGCAAGCCGAACACGGATGTCTCTCCAGGATGAGAGCTGCTGAGTGTCCAGCCTGGGAGACCAGCTACAGCAACACCAACACCAACACTCCCCTAAGCAGAAGGATAGCACCTGAGCAGAACACTTGATTACTGCAAAGCACAGATTACAGCCTTCTACACCCTCCTTGCTGACTGTACACACATTGGTGGCTCTCTCAAAAACAAGCCTGAGGCAACCTGACACACAGATTAGGAACCCACTACCTTGATTATGAACCTCCATTTCAGATGTATGAAATGGATGTTACTCAACCTGCAAGGCTTGTCTTTCTGTTCACCTCTGTAGAAAAATACTAAAAGGATTTGGAAAAGAGAGTTCTTTAAGACCTCTGTGTAAAATATTCGTAGTCCTTGGGACATTAGTTTGGAAAAATTTCATTAACACCAGTCTAAAAACAGTTCTGTTACTTAAAAGTTTTAAGTAGCACTTCCTCCTGTGCTTTTGTAATTAACTGTTTCTTTTATATCATCCACTTTACATAACTTCAGTTACATTTGGCTGGTGACCAGCTGATAATTGTTCAAGACCTTCTCTGCAGTTCATGGAAATAAGTAAAGATTTCATTATCCACACTCAGTGGAATAGCTCAGGCATGTACTAGAGAGAGGTAAAGATACCGCAATCATCCTGCTGCAAGGCACCAGGGCCAGAAATCCTGGGGGGCCTGCAGACACCCCCTTTCCCTGCCTGTGCTTTCAAAGCCAGCTTAGGATGGGCACCAGCTGTGCTGCCTTACACTGAGGATGGGTCAGCATCACTGGGAGCAGCCAGGATGAAGCGCCAAGCTCCAGCTTGTGTTGGAGTGATGCTGACTGCACCCAGACACAGCTCTCTCTCATTGCAGCCTGCCCAGTGCCTGGCTACAACCCATTGGAGTACCCTTCCCAGACTGGGTCCCAGAAGGAGCCATTGCACACTGCCATTATGCATCTCCATGACGGATAAACTCTGAATGGGCTGGGGTTTTTTAATTCCAAACTGCTTCCAAATCGCTGTATAGAGCTGCTGTGTGTAACACAGTCTGTCTGTCACTGATACTAGAGTGCACCTTGATCCAATATCGGAGGGGGGCAAGAAGAGGCTGACCAGAAAAGTTGAGTCTCTCTCACCAGAGATACACAAGAGCCATCTGGACACAATCCTGTGCTACCTGCTCTAGGACAACCCTATCTGAGCAGAGAGGCTGGACCAAATGACCCCACTTTGGTCCTTTCCAACCTGACCCACTCTGTGATTTTGTGATTCAGTGAAGTCAGTGTTTGCTTTGAAAAAAGGCAAGTAAAAGGCATCACACTTCAGCTCAGTTAGGATGACTGCATACCAATACTGTGACCAGGGACCATTTTCCCCTTGACCCCTGGCAGCGTCACTGGGAATATGGGACCGTCATGGAAATGAGAAAGCCACAGCAGAAAAAAAAATTGAAGGACATTACAGTAAAAGGATTACAGGTTATAATACAGAGCACATAAACATAGACGGTGCTTGACACCGTCTGCTTGCACACAAAGAGTTCCCTGTCCCCAGCCGGGGCAGGTCTGGCTGCTGGTGATGGAGCAAGAATCCTCCTCCCACTGGCACTGGCTGCTGGCACCTGTTGAACAGGTCAGTCTGGAAATGGCAGTGACAGATCAGTGTTTGTGCTCAATATGCTCATAGCCATGCCAAGCCAGCTGTTTTCCACATGTCTCCACTATTTGCTCTCTCCAGCTCATTAGCTGGTGGTCAACACGAACAGCAGTGGCACGGGGCACTCTGTGCACACTCCCTGTGACACTGCTGGTCTCACGTCTCACCTGCTGCACGTGTGGGCCAGAGCTGTTACTCCTCCCTCCACTGCTGCCAGCCCTGCCCACAAGGAGCTCTCCTGGCCCTCCACAGCTCCAAGAAAGTGAAAAGTCCAGGGAGCTGAGGCAAAGTCATCTCTCTCCCCATCTGCTGGAGGCTGGATAAGCTTAGCCATAGCCTGAGACTTCACTCGAGGGACACCAGGAGCTGCACAACAAGCTTGTTACATGCAGATAAGGCAAAAGTCACATTTAATTGTGCATGAAATAAAAACCGACCCCCAGGTGGAGGTGGCAGGTTCAGGCAGCTGAGCCAGCCTTACTGGGGTTCTGTCACTGCATCCTAATGCCAATGCAATTTCCACAGCCTCCCACTCCACAATCCCTCCTTTGATGTGACTCAGTGATCTTTTCAGGTGGTTAATTCCACAACCTGATCTGCTTTAGCACTGGAGAAGGTTTATACCTGACCTGAATCTCTGCTTCTTTACACAGAGCTGATGAGCCTTCATTTTATCCCTCACAGTTCTGTGTAAGGGAACCTGTTTTTCTCTCACTTCTTTTCACATTTCAGATGTTTGTACAGCATTATTATATTTCCATGGATTTTGGCTCTTTATTGAAGTGATATGGGAAAGGGGAAGAGAGGGCATACCAAGAAAGGGATACTTAGAGATTTCCATAATAAATCATGAGGGAAACTGAGCAAATATTTGGTATGTGTATATGCTGATGTAAAGGTAAATACGTGTAGGAGGATGCTGTATTTCTGTATTCACAAAAAAAATGTACATACATAAGTAGAAACTATTTTTCATCATAAAAATGCTTCATTAACTAGTTGCTCTTTTAATGCTATACAAAAAGTCTTCTTCCCTTGAAAAAAAGAAGGAATTCTGAATACCTCCAAACACAGCCAAGCTGAATCTGAACAAGGTCTCTGTGAGAGAGGACCAGGGAGGAGTTTATTCATTTACATGTCACTTACGGAGTCTTGAGAGCCTTTTTTTCTAAGCATCTGATCCCAGAGCAGGATACTTGCAGAGGTGCCTCAGCAGCCTGATCCTATACAGCAGGCTTTATCCATCTGCTTTTAATCCAATTTACAGATCATCAAGAGCACAGCTATTATCCGAATACAGTAGAGGAGTCACATAGCACAGCAGTGTGGGCTAGCACCTGGGCAGGAGCCCCATAATCTCCAGTGCCCATTTGTCATAAAGCCTTCATCTCGTCTCTGTGCTTCTGCAGCAGGTAAAGCTGGGTCTGTCCAGGCACCCTAGCAGACACCAGATACCCAGTGCTTCCCACAGGCGTGGGGTAAGTGATGACAGCTTTGGCTGCTGCTCATGCCCTGACCACACTGAGGCAGGGGATGGGTTTTACTTGTCTGGTCCCTGCATCTCTGCTCTGCACAGAGGACTTGTGCCCAGAGACTTCTGAATGGGTGAACAGGGCTCAGACCCACACTTGAAATAAGGCTTGTGTGTACACCGGACAGGTGCTATGCTGCTTGTGTTGGGCTTGTGCAGGCTACAGATTTTGTGTGGCCAAGCAGGACTTTGAGTTGCAGATAGCCAAAATCCACCACTTCCCTTTCTGGCCAGCTGCTGACCCATGAGTCTGCTGACCGCTTTCCCTTCTCTTTGCAGAGTTTACCAACAGAGCCTCTCTCCAAGGCAACTCAGCTCTATGCTCTTAGCTGATCTTCTCTGGGTTTACACTGGAAAAAGGTCACAATTGTGCCATTCTCTGAGTATGAAGAAAAGCTCTGTGGTTTTCTTTCTGTGAAGCCTGAAAGGCATTTCAGATCTTGAACTGCTGGAAAACCAGCAACCCTCCCCATGGTTTAATTTTCAAAGGCACTGACTTAATTCCCAGAAGGCAATGATAATGCTGGCTGTAATCAAGAGAGCTGTGCCTAAGAAGAATAAGATTCCCCCCCCTCCCCAGCTAATTTTTACTGCCTAGTTACATGAGAGCAGAAAGCTTTGCAGAGAGAGCATAGAAATGAACATTTCTATTCTCCCTCACCCCTGATACAACCAGATCTATCCCAGTAGGACAGATCCATGACTGAGCTTCCCACCAGCTTTACTTCAGTGTAAATGTACTGACCAAAAGAGATCATCTCTTGAGTCTCAATAAGCTTAATTTACCTGTACTTCCTGCAGCTAGTTCCTGTTTTAATCCTGCAATGCTGAGCTTAAATGACAAAATGATGAGAGGGGAAACCTGAGGGAAAAGTAATGATTTCTACCTACTCAGAGTCTCCCTTTCTGAGGGAATAATTTGCTGTGCTTGGAGGTGCATGTTTCCCCTATTGCAGGGAAATAGGGAAGAGCTGGCATTTCCAGTCATCAGCTTCTGAAAGGCAAACTGAGTGCAGCCTGTCTGCAAAAATCTGGCGAGGACTGAATTATGCAGAGAAGAAAGGAGGGCCATATCATTTGCACAGCATGCTATATATTTTCTTTCTCTGCGTTCTCGTTATGCCTCAGCAGTCTTCTCTACCAAAATACTGAAATACAATCCTTCCTTCTGAGAACACAGTGAATAATTATTTTCTAGCTAAATTCAATCCCAGGAAAGCCACTGATCTTAATGGCAGAGTAGCTGATTGAGCTAAGCCTCAATATACTTAATGGCCAAATAATCCGGAGTGTGCTATTAAAATTTTCAGCAGAAGATGCTGGCAGGAAAAGACAGACTTTTGGTCTGCCATGCAGTGAAGTTATTGCATGAGACCATTTCTTTAAGAACGATGCTTTTCGGTGGCCAGGATGCCTCGCTGCCTCTCTGGTTGGACCCTGCACATTGCTGCCAGTGCCCCTCCTGTCTGCAGTGTGGCGAGTCAGAGCTGCTGGCAGCGCGTGGGCCGGGCGGCAGCGCGCGGTGTGTGCAGGGCAGGCGGCTGCTGTTGTCAGCCACCTCCAACGCCTCTCCCGCTGCAAATGTCATACAAGGGAGAACTGGGAAACACATTTGACTTACAAAACTATTCCCATTCGCCTGCTGGAGAGTCTGGTGCTCTGCTTCCTCTCTGCTACTGGCCTGTATTTACTTTTTCTGCCTTCCATTCCCTCCCCACATCAAGAAGAAGGTGGCCATTCAGGCCTGAACTGACACCACACCTACTTTATCACCTGTTTTCTGCATTGACAAATGTATCTGTATTCAGGCATCTTAAATACTGGTTCTCCATTACATATTGTGTTTACTATTTTCTTCTAAATTTTAAATTTGTCTGCACTAAATATTTATTTTCCCTAGGGTTGTTATATTCCTCTGGAATTTTATCATCTGATCTGCATTTCTCTTGTTTCTTCAATAATAAAAATTTTCAGGACTGAAGGGAGAGTTTGGCCACTTAAGGAATGGTTTTAGTTTCTCTAAGAGAGCTGCTGAGAAAAAAAATCGTATTTGATATGATTCCATATTAACAGAGGTTGACCTTATCTGAGCACAGCCTTAAAAGGAAAGTCTGTTCAGTCTCAGGCTTGAGAGTACACAGACATGTGGACCTTATGTAAGTAGTAATAAGTGTTTACAACATTGCTCAGATATCTTCATTGTTCTTAGCTGTACTTTTGCAATACTTTTGTTTGTTCAATTTCCTTTCTCTACTGTAATCTTAATGTAGTCATAATGGATTTGATTATATGTTGTTGCTCATTCTTGGCTTATTACAAACTGCTGGCAAACAATCCATGGCTCAAATGTGCTTCTGCAAAATCAGCTGCTTAATAATGCCAAATAACAAACAAGTCCTTGGTGAAGAATCTGTAAACCGAACAAAGGGACACATCTCTGCAGTATGCTAAACAAGCCTCTGCCTGCAGTTAGCAGCGTGACTGACAGGTGAAGATAAAGGGCAGCAGTAAAGAAAACTGTTTTTTGAAGCTTACACAAAATATTTTTTTCTACAGAGCATGCATCACAAATAGCACAGCAGAAGTGCTATGGACTAGCACATAAGATGCGTGAAAACTTCTTTGGCATGACCTGGATGTCTGATTTCAGCCCCTCTTATGAGAAACACTCTTGTCCCAAACTTAGTACAAAGCCTCACAGTGTGTTTGTGCTCTTCTCCTCCTGGGAGACAACAGTCTTGACAGAAGATGCCTATTTGTGAGTCATTGAATAAGAGACACCAACACTGGAATTTATAACAGCTCTGTGAAAAATCCAGCTCCTCATTTCCTTTCTGTTTTTTCAGGCACTGATAACAAGCTCACTTTTGGGGTCCAATGCAATACCATGTTCAATCCTGAGATTTTATTTCCTTTTTTTATTTTTTAACAACAAAATTAAAGTAAGGCATCTATTTATTAATTTCACTTTTGAGACAACTTATGACACCTTTGTCACTTTTATCTGCCATCTCTTCCTTATGCTTGACTTGTAAGCTCTTTGGGCCAAAGACAGGTTTTCTCTGTAATGTTTTCAATTGCCAGAGTAATAGGAAAAGAAAATAGTAATTATAATCTGCTGGTGTTTTTTCACAATAATAAATAAACGCTGAATGTTTCCTCAAGTGAACAAAACTCCCATGCCTTGCTTTTAAAATCCTTAGATTTGAACTAATCATTCATGGAGTCACTTTCTATGCATCTGTGTCATTTAGACTTGCATCCCTGTGGAGGACATCTTGCAAGCACAGGCTGAAGTTTGCTTGGCAAAACACAAGCACGTGTGCTCCTAGTGCTGGACTGGGCCTCTGGGGAGCGAGTGGTGGCTACCCAGACACCGCTGGGTGACTCTGTGCTGATTAAATTGAGGGGTGTTAATGATGAAGGTTTCTTTAACATGCTCTCATTCATACTGAGTCTGAGCAATGGTCTGAAACAAGACTGCACTCTCTGGAGCAGAAAGCCCTTTGTTGAAGGATTGGGATTATAGGTCCAAAGAGAGATTTCTTCAGCCTTACCTGCCTGAATCAGCCAACACCAAATCTGCATCAACATAAAACCTTAGCACATTGACTTTTCAGACATTGATATATTTTCCAAACAAATCCCTGTAACCCTTTCAGTTTTCCCCATGTCTTGACTAAGTTGTGTTATTGTGGCTGTAAGCAGCACAATGTGCAAATATTAAAATGTCACCTCACAGTAAGTAGAACAGTGTGAGACAACTGGCCATCAGTAGGACAGAGAAAACATCATAGAATAGTTTAGGTTGGAAGGAACATTTAAGGTCATCTCATACAAACCCTCTGCAGTGAACAGGGTCATCTTCAACTAATCAGGTTGCTCAGAGTCCCATCCAACCTGACCATGAATTTTTCCACGGATGAGGCACCAACCACATCTGGGCAACACTGTTCCAGTGTTTTACCAACCTCATTGTAAAAAACTTGTTACTTATAGCTAGTCTAAATTGATCCTCCTTCAGTTTTAAACCATTTCCCCCTGTTTTATCACAACTGGCCTAGCTAAAATGTTTTTACCCATCTTTCCTGCAGACCCTCTTTAGGTACTGGAAGGTATCATGTCTCCCTGGAGCTTTCCCTTCTCCAGGCTTAACAGCTCCAACTCTCTCAGCTTTTCTTCATAGGAGAGATGCTCCAGCCACTTGATAATCTTTGTGGCCCTCCTCTGGACCTGCTGTTACAGGTCCATGTCTTTCCCATGTTGAAGAAAACGGACATGTAGAAGGTCAGGAAATCCAAAATATTTTGGAACAGAGATCAGGCATACGTTCACTCTAAAAAGAAAATTGTCCAGATCCCGGGGTCTGGGCACACTATCCACTGCCATACAATGCTGTCATAAACACTGGCATGTCCCTATATCCCTAGAGTTTAGCACATAGAAATGGCAAATGTACCATCACCAATCTTTATTCTGCAGCATTTACCTGATGCCTTTGTCACACACTCAGTATTTTCTTACCAAGGCTGTCAGTGAAACCAGCAGAAGCTGAGTTTTACCTGGTCACTCATGAGGCAATGCCTGCTCTGCACAATCCTGCATTATGTTCCAGTTTCCTCCCAGGTGAAGTTTTGCCATGGCAGATGGGTACCAACACTCGTTCATGTCCAGAGGAGCTGAAAACAGAAGAAACTTTGCTTACTTGGTCTCTTGCAAGAATGAACAGTGGAAACGGAGCAAAAGAACCTTTTCTTCTTACAGGGGTGCTGGAGGCCCATCTGAAACAGAGAACTTACCTTTGTATGTGTGACTATCTGGCCAGTGTGTTCCACCCTCCCTGTATGTGCGTGGTCTTGTTCTTCACATAACCAAAGGTAGGTAAAGATCGGATGGGGCTAATCTTTGCCCAGGCAAAACTATAGGAGCTCATAGTCCTTCAGGCTCTGTGGGGTAAATTCATACTCACTGACACTCAGTGGAAAAAAATTAAGCTTGTTTACATGAGATTGATACTCCTTCACTGTATTTTCCTGGAATCACAACCAAGAAATCATACATGGTGTTCCACGTATATACAGCAATGCCTAAAAAATTGCAGTCCCGAAAAAAAATGAAGATCTTCTGTCTCAGAAAATTTTCTGCAAACCTTGCCTATTCTATTATTTTCAGCAACTGTCATCTGATCAGAAATACAGCTTTCCAGACCAAAATGTATAGAATTGAAGGAAGCCAGCAAATGCTATTTTAGTGAGTGTATTATCTAAAGTAGGACTTCCATCTGTTTCAGACCTAATTATTACATCATCTTTATGTAGCTCAATTTACAATGAGTGAATTAAATGCTTATGTGAGTGGTTCATACAATGTGAAACACAGCTGTATCATTTTTATAGACAGAACAGGGCAAAATGTTCTCGACACACTGAATTTCATTTTTCTACTGTGTATATAAAAAAAATCCCTTTGTAGCAAATATTTTTCCCACTCTCTTAGTAATACACAATTGTATTTTGGAGAACTATACTGCATATACTTGGATTGCAATAAAATTACGAATATTTTCATCTGCCAAAGAAAAGACTGTGAGCTTAGTGATCAAAACAGCAGTCTCTTTGAAAAGCATTCAGCTGGTTCTTCCTAACCTAGCTGTTGCCAAACAAAGACAGATTAAGATTAATTGCAGTAATTAAACAAAGGGACAGGCTACAGCATTAGTAGCAGCAATGTATCGCATTCATTGTTCCCAGATACTTTATTCAATAGGAAAACAGAAAATCACATGAGCTCTAGTCAATGTTATGTACATTTTCTATAAGGATTAACTCTTCAGCTGATACCAGTTACAAGGTATGTGCATGTATAGTTTGCTCTATCACTCTTCAAAAATCAGTTTAGCTAGTAAAAGCAAGCTAGGTTTATCACATGTTTTTTGACTAGATTATAACCCTCTAAAATAGTTTAATAGGACCAATTTTTTTAAGCTACCGATTTTTTACTTGCATTTCAAAATTCATCTGACAAGCTGTAGTGAAAAGAGAGGTAGAATACAGATAAGGGTCTAGAAAAAGCTCTTGTTTCAAACCAGATCAGTAGTCACCATTTTATTTTTGCCTTCCCCTTATCCAAGATTTTTACTTACTTTTGGGTTGGGGTTGGGTTTTAGTTTTGTTATTGGTTTTTGTGTGTTTGCTTCAAAAGAAATGCACCCTGCCTGAGACCAGTTTTGGTCACATCAAAGTTTCAGGTTACAGTGTCACCAGGCTCCCAGCAGGGTACTGCAAATTAGTGATATTGCATTCACAAGGCTTGGCTGTATATCCATCCTGAAAGCCAGGATATTGGTTGTTGTTTTCTCAGAATGAAAAATGAAAAACTGTGGGATCTCTCAAATACACATCCTTGTCAGGGTAGAAAGCTAGATTTCATAACCATGTTTGTATTTAGGATATTCCAAGGGATATAAATAGTCTTGGACCAATAGTTTATGGACTCAGCATAAATTCCATGCGTCTCTAAAACTTCTGCTCTCCCAGGACTTCTCCCATCCCATTTTCCCCCACAGAGCTGGACATAAAAGCAGTCTCAGCTTAGCAAGACATGATAAGAGATGATTTAAATTAAATTAAAAACAAAAAAATCCTCTACTGTCCACTTCAGTGCGACGCAGACACAACCTGGTTGCCAGGGTTGGCACAGCTTAAGGCTTAGTCATTAGTCATTAGGATAGAAATACACACGTTAAGAAATCAATAGGCAGTTTTGCAAGCAGAGAGGTAGCAGAAAATAAACAGAGCTGTACTCCAGGAAGAAATTATGTATTTTCCTCATTTAAGCTTTGAACTGGAGAGTGAATCTGATGGTTGGAAGTAAACATTAAGCACAACTGAGAAGGGGAGAATGTGTCCCTTGCAAATAATTTCCCATGAATAGCTGCTTGCTCTGGCCTCTTTTGATTGAGCTATTTCTGGAGCTAACCCTCTGCTTGTAAATACTGATGCTAATCTTGTTTCAGAAATGTTTCATCTTGGCAAGGCATTAATAAACACTGTACCAGAAATGCTTAGAGTCCAGCCAGACACAAGGCCTTGTTATAACAGATCAATCAATAGTGGAGGTAGGTGAAGTTTAGAAGGATGTTCAGATGCCTTCAAGCACATTTTGATTCAGCCAGGACCTGGTTTGTCTTGCCCTTTGCACAAGAAAGTTTTAGCTTGTGTAAATGCTCACAGAAAAAAACTGCTAGTTCACAGGTTGAAGTTTGCTTGATGAGAAGAGAAAATTTGATGTGGTGGAGGGAACAAGATCCCTGTAGTGCAGTTATCCATCAGGACAGTACAGGTAAAGCAAGGGGATTACTATCTACCCAGCCTCATTCCAGCTGGGATTACAGGAATAACCATTACAGACTGTTCACTAATCACATACAGAAAGGGGGTCCATTGTGTAGGTCAAAAATGATTCGTGTTTGTGGATTTTCAAGTCCTTAAAGGAGTCAGATCTTCAGTATCCAAGGTCTTCAAGACAATCTCTTCAATTGTTTTTGAAAGGCATAATAGATCAGTCTGTTAAATAACAACCAAACTACAGGAAGTTGGCTCTTATTGTGTGAATTATTATTACTATTACTTGCATTGCTGTTGGCAAAGATTGGCAGCCTGGGCTAAACAACTGGAGACAGGTCCCCTCTTTGTAGGAAGTTTTGTAAAGTATACAACACAAAACCCCCGAACTCAGGTCTAAAAAACTTCCACTGTCAATGATGTGCTAAGGGGAGAGAGAGAAATACTACTTTTCCTTGTTCAGTGCATAGATATCATTGAACTTTCACCACTTATCTGAGGCTAAAGGCTGTCCTAATTTATACCAGATGAAAGGTATTAATAGCAACAAGTGTCACTGGACAAAAGCGGTGAGTGAGTCTTTGGTACAGCCTGTTATTGATAAGACTCTGATCCCCTGCCCAGCTGAAGAACGAGACTACAGCTGCCAAACAAAGCGCTTTTGTTTGATGTGGTAGCTGCAGCCATGTAGGGAAAGGTGCCAAGTATGATTCTGAAGTAGCCTTTTAATAGCAGATAGCTAAAATGAGAGGTTGCTCTGAGTGGGAACACAACACACATGGGGGGAGGCAGTTTTGCTTGATGTGTGAAAGCTTACTGTTTATACAAGCTGATGCACATGGCATTACATAATTGTAATTGGATACTTTTTTGTCTCAGGAGATATCTGAATTGTAGCCTAATCATTTCTATGTGACATCCTGCAGCTCCTATTAACAAAACAAAAATTTTGAATTGTACAAAGATACTAAAAATCCCAAACAGAGTTTAGCAGGAACCATGATCACCTTTTCTTTCCATAGCTTTGCCTTAGACCCCCTATAACCAGCAGGATGCTTCTGGAAATATACTTCAGGGTAAATTATTAACAACGCAGACAGTAATGTTGTGACTCTGTTTCATTCCAATAAAAAAAGAAATGTACTGTAGGATAAAAGTCAACAACTCATTACACAAGTCACCATCTAGTGGTATGTAAGAACATGAACTACTATTCTTTAAGTTCAGATGTAAAACAAACCTTGCAGTATCAGGGACTTCAAATAACCTCTTCAGTGCTGTCCCAAATGAATTTGTGACTATATATGTGCTCCATATGTGAATATATAGTTTTTACATATATTTTCAGTATTTTAGATGTATGTATAGATGTAGTATAGAGAGATATTTTAAGCAAATTTGGTGTTACTCTATGCAAATTTTAGTTGAAATTAAGTTTTATGTCACGTATGTAAAAATATGGAGCACCACAGTTTGTGGGGTACATGTTTTTTAGCCTTTTTCTCTTCTCTGTATGCATTTTTGTGTGTGCCTTTCTTTATGTGCATCTGTAGCTGTATTTCTGTGCCTGTAACTGCTGCTCCAGAGCATCCCATGGAAGGGGTCTGTATTTCTTACTAGCCAGCTGAGTTGCAGTGACAAACTTATGATTTGCTAGCCCTATTTGGTTACTGCAGGAAGAAGTGACATCTCCCCCACTGCAGCTATCTGTTCAGAGGCACAGCTATTAGGGCTGACAGAGAAGCTCATTCTTGCTCATTATATTCCAAGCCCTTACAGATGAGGCAATTTTTCACTCTTCTCAGTTGTGATAAAAGCTGAGGACAAATACAGCATTATACTCTATTCAGCCTGTATCTAAAAATGTTCTGAATTTATTTATCTCTGAAGAAAAGCTGTATGCAAGCCAGCACTTCTTCTCTCCCCCAGTCTACCTTTCCTATTTGCATTTATATTTAGCATTATTTCACTTGGGGCCAAATCTTTGAGACATTATTTGACTTTTACCCAATCTTCCTTCCTGCATTAGTCACCATATAAGATTTGTCTCACAAATGACTAAATTAAAAGTTTGCAGAGAGGATGTGCACTAGAACTTCCTGATGAAACAAAAACCACATGGTAAACAAGATATGACATCAGATTACAAAGGTGCACTGGTGGCAAGCCATAACATTTCTGTTCCTGGGCTTCCAAAATGCCAGAGGATACGTGGGGTGGAGCTCGAGGCAGAGAAATGAGATAGGCTTGCTGCAAGGAAGGATGATCTGCAAATAAAGGACTATGGTAAGTACTTGGCCGTGTGCAGCTTTTGTTGCTGGGACTCCCACAGAAAGAGCAGTATGACCTGTCACTAATAGGAGCTAACAGCAGGTGCTGACCAAGGCCAACTCACCCTTCTCCCCACAAGGCTGCTAAGAGCAAGAATTTCACCATGCCATGCTGTTCTAGCTATCCTCTACTTTTGGGAGACATTTGTTATGGAGATCCCTAAAGTGAAGGCATTGTGATGGGAGACCTTTCACTGGTGAGCAGTGCAGTGATTGAGCCAGACTTCATTAAAGGCAAGAGCACAAAGGAATGCAATGAAACTATCTTGTGAAACACCAGGTGAACTTTGGGGATGAGCCTTCCTAAAACCAAATCTGCAAAGCAGGGACTTCAAACTCTTTCCCCAATTTTCAGTTCCTGCCTCCTTGTACTGAACCTGGAATAAGGGGAAGAGAGAGCACTTTCTATGCGGACTCATGCACTGGATTTGGTTCCCTCAGTGGCAGGATGCTACATTTCAGCTTAGTCACAGGACCTGCCTATACCACTTATACTGCTTTAAATGCAAGTAAAATAATGCACCCTAAATTGCTGCATTTGGCTAATACATTTTAGCTCACGTTTATTTTAGTTTAGGAGCAGGTATATGGCCACTTCAGCTCAGCTCAAAGGAGGCAACTGCTTAGGTCTTAGTTGTCTTCTTGAATTTTAAAGTCTGCCTGGGTAGTTCTCCATGAAGCCTGGGAAGGGGAAGAAAGATGAAAGGAGAGGGTTTCAGACTCAGTAATGTCCCTGCCTCAGATATCCTAAGAGCCCTGATGCCAGCAGGAAAAATGCAGATTCATACTTCCCCAGATTATGTACTAATCTTAAAAATTCAATTTGGCTCTCTGCTGAAGGAATTTCCTGGATTCCTGTGCTATTTTCTTTTTAAAGTATGCAACATTACAAGTGGCCAAAGGCACGTCTTGCCTGATGTCTGCTTTTTACCTGTTCTTTTAAAAAATAACTTTTTGCAGATGGCATGTAAAAGGCAAGATTTTAAGTTGGGGCTTTGTAGCACGAACACAGAAGAGTTAGAAACCAAAGATAGAAGAAAAGAAAAGCAAAAAATTGGATTTAGGAAATGCTAGGCAGCCACTGAAATTACTGAACAATTGAGGAAGATGAGTAACAAGGATAAGCCATCACATCTACAAGTGGTGTAAACTGGCATTGCTGAGGTAAATTCAGGGGCACTACATTGATTTTCACCACTGAGGGCTGAGGACTGAAACTAGGGAGGAATGTGTAACAGCCTTGTGAGGCACAGATTTTCCTTTCTGTGGAGAATATTGTTTCAGTCTCTCCCACGGTTTGTCAGTGACTGCTCCCTGGTGAGAACATGAAGAAATTGTTAGGTCTATTAACCTTAACAAATGTAAATATGAACCCAAAATGTGGAAAGAATGCTTGGCTATGAGATGAATTTCATTCTAACAGACTGCACAGCTTAACAGTCACTTATGCAGCCAACCCAGCAACAGCAGCCACTGAAAAAGAAAATTGTTCACCTCATTCCTTTCAGGTTTTCCTTCCTTTCTTGTTTTGGTGGCACCTCATGAAAGCAGCTGCACTGAAGGAGGTTGGAGTCACTCATGTGATTTATCCCAAATAAATTACCTTGCAAATGCAGGTCTTCTCCAGTCAAGACTGTTGCTCACAATTTTTCTATATAACTGGAAACAAATCTTACTCACTAATTCACTCACAAAGCTGCTGCTAGGAACAAGACACATGCTCAGTTCTTGTAGCATCTGACTGGAACCAGGAGATGCCATTCCCTGAAAGAATGACATGTCCCATGTCCCCTGTCCCACAGGGAAAGAACTATTCTTTTGCCTGATAGTGGCAGTTCCTGATCATGGGGAAGTGTATTGCATCAGACAAACACCAGTGCTGCAAGACTGCTTGGAGCATGACTGAGTTTGGGATAGAGTCCATGTTTACATTTCCCATAAAATTTTTGCAATAAAAACAAGTAATCAAAAAGAGACTTTGCCCACATTTCCATGTCTGCACTCACACAGGAGGGCCTGAGGGATCCCATAGCACCAGATTGGAATGCCAGGAGCTGTGTGAAACAGCCTATTTCTCCACCTTGGAAAAAGCTTTTACAAAATTGCTTCCTGCAAGGATCATTACCCTGGAAGGGTTGGGATGGTGCTAGAGAGAGAACTGGACTAGGGAGTTCTTTACTTGGCAGATCCTTTGCATTTCCTGCCAACATACGCAGACATGCCTTCAGGAAAATGCAGGAAAACTCACACAAAGTTTCAGTCTGCACTTTGGGATTGGGCAATACTTGCAAAGCAACTCTGCAGCCAATCTGCAGCTTGAGATAGAGAGAAGCCTCTGTTTGGTTTATGCTCTCAGATTCACTTCTCTAAGGTCCTGATTCAAACAGAGACAGAAAGCTGTGCGCTGCAGTTTTCAAGGAGTCAGAATCTGGATTCTCCTTGGTGTTCCCACAGCCCAGGTATGTACTGAGCAGGAGTCTTAGGCTCAGACCTACAGGCTGTAGAAGCTGAAGGTCACTGAGCCCAGTGACCCGTGTCTCTGCATATCCAGCTGTGCCTCTGCTGCTGCCTCCACATCAGCAGCATGGCACACACATCTGCCTCACAGCAGCTTCAGTGCCAGCCTGATGTCCCAGAGAGGATGGAGCCAATCTGAAGAACTGTGGTAACTGTGTTAGCTCTGTTAGAGAGGTAATGCCTTCCAGCCAGGGGTAAAAGTTTGTCTGTCAAACCCTCTGAGTGCTGGGGCTGTGGCTGAGAACTGTGAGTCCAAAACTGGAGACAGGAGACACTGAAAGCAGAGTAGTGGAGAGAGACTCAATTTCTGTCTTTCCCTTGACTGGATCACCACTTACCTGTGAAGGTGGTTTTTAACCTCCAAGGTCTCATGGAGGGCTCAGGCTCTGGCACTGTGCATTCAGGTGCTGGCAGGAACACATCTTTCTCATACTGCAGGGTAGCAACAGAAAACAGCATTCCCTTTGCTCAACAACCAAGTATACTAGGACACTTGCCCAGATAGCAGACTTTGAATTTCTGAGTGAGAAAATAAAATAAGAGAGAATTCCAAAGCATTAGGAGAGTTGCCCTTATATGCAAGATTATTAATGAATACTTTTCATAGTATAGTGGCACAAATCTCAGTGGGACTAAGATAAAAAACAGGACTAGATTTGTCAGAATAACTTTAATGTACATGGACATTAGGTTTCTCTAGCTCCATTTGCATTTGGAGGCAAAACAAATGTATACTTCTGTTTTTTTCTTCCTTTAAAAAGAAAGTATTTAAACATCAATGGAGATTTTGTTTCATTTTGGATCTTTCTTGTGTTTTTCAGTTTCCAAGTCAGAGGTAAAATGGGCAGCCCTTCATTTTATTTAGCATGAAATGAATTACAAGTGGCACCTCTAGGAATAAAATGTCTTCAGTCTGCATGTTCATGTAAGTGTAAAACGTACTTCAAGGCAGATTGCTTCTCCAATTGCACTACACATTTGTAATAATAAAAAAGTGGACTCTGAGGGGAAGGGAGCCATGAGCTGTGTGATTTGAACAGCTACATTGACACACAAAGGAAAAAGTGCAAAAGTTCAAGACAGTTCTCTATTAATAGAAAAATAAAACAGCAACCAGAAATGCATAAAGAGGCAGTAAAGGAAAGATTGGATGACATACGTGGTAAGAGCAAATCTAGACAGATTTCCATTTGAAAATTATTAAAGGCTCCCAGTTTAACTAAATCAGGGGAAGAGAGGGAGAAACAAATGAGCAGACGGAGGAAGGGAGGAGGGATCATACACATTGCAATGTACAGTTATTGATACTTAGCTAAAATACAGGGTTGGAATGAATGAGAACTGATACCAAGATTCTAATTTACAATACTGAGATACAGAGAACATTCCATCGGTGTTTTTTAGGAGGGAAAACTAATTCCTGAGTCATTCAGAAAGCACTGATAGCCTGTTTATAATACCCACATCTGTCACACCACTCTCTGTTGTAATTACACTCCCCTTGATGGGAAAGAAGAAGATTGTGTACATCCCCAGGGAAGGATGTACTCATGAATCTGCAGGCAGCATTCAAAGAACAATCCACTCACAACCTGCCTAATTCAAGAAGCAATAGAGCATACTGAGCCACTGAGTCACATTTCATCATAATAAAGCTAAACAAAAAGAATAGACATACTTAACACCGAGCAGACCTTTGATACCAAAGTAAAGGAAAAGAGATGGAAACAGGAGGAAAATACCTAACTAATAGCTAAATAACTCCTTCTGGGCTACCTGCAGGTAATCAAGGCTGGTTCTTAAGGACAGAATAGAATAAAACATCATAGCAAGAAGTCTTGCTTCTTGAATGTCTAGCAGAGAAAAAACCAAAAACAACTGTTTAACTCCCACTTGAAAAGCACCAATCTGAAAATGCCTATCTACCACGAAGAAAAAGAAAAAAAAAATAGCACTCAAACATACTGAATATTTATGAATATTTCCTACTGTTCATTCTACTTTGAGACAACTGAAAACAAGCTATAGCACTTCCAATTTAAACTTGATGCTCAGTGATTATATTATAGGTTGTCCATGTAGCTCAGCCTTAGAAAAAAGATGTGGAGTGTGAATCAATAGGATTCTGTGCTAATGATGAATTTGTAATAGCTCAGAGTAGCTTGTTCTCTTCAACTGATACCATCAATGTAATGGCAGTGCCAAGGAAATGACAGACTTGAGCCTTTGCAAGATAATACTCTTGTTTAGAAATTTAAAAAAAAAAGGATTAAGGACACATGATTTTAGCACAAGCAAAATAACATGTTACAAACACTATATTAAAAAAGAAGAGGGGTGGGGAATGACACTGGAAACAAATATTACTGCTGGACTAAAACCTTGGTGATTTGGGTGATCTGTGAATTGCCCCCTCGAGACTTCCTCTGGGCCTCCTCACTTTCCCCCAGACATCCTGTAAGACATTTGCAAAAAATTGTTTAGAGGTGCAGCTATCTGCCGTCTACATTTTCCTGTTTCAAGGAGAAAATCAGCCAGAACTATCTATTTGCTGTTCCACCTTTGTTTCTCTGTGGAAGAATAAAAATCCAGCACATGCCAGAAACTTCCCACATATCTTCTCAAAACAAACAGGGGAGCTATGTAGGTGCAGGGGCAAGGCTGGAGATCAGTATTTTCCTCTAGATGAAGGTGATGTGAGCAACCCTGCAGTGTGGTTAGGTCATGAGTCAAGACCTTGAAATGATGCATGTTTAGTTCCCAATGGTAAAAGCACCAAGCCTTTTCCTACACACCACATGAACATGTAGTGTGATTATCAGGGACTTACACTTTGAAAAAATTAGGGAATAGGCCAGTAAAATGGGGACATGCAGACAGGCACCTGCCACGTGTGCCTTCAGGATTACAGGTGCAGAAATACCAGTACAACATTTTACAGCATTGTTTTTGGTTTTCATCCCACATCCCCAGCATCCCATATGGAAGAGGTTCATTGTAATTAAAGAGTACACCAGCTGTTTCCATGTTGCAGCTTTGTGGATTTGCTCTGGTTTATGCATATTGCATCTGAATTAATGTATACTTAAGCTAATGCGACATCTCATGTGTAAAGCATCACAGAGAAGATCATACATCCTCTTTGCACCCTGGGACTATAACCTATTTTACATCCCACAGCCTTTTTTTGTTTCAGACATACCTACACAGGAGTTTTACTTCTCTCAGGCTTCCATTTGCACTGGGACCTTTATTGTTCCTCTTCTCTCCTGTAGCTGGCAAAAGAAAGCTGTAGCATCTTTTTATTTTGTGCCTTGCCTGTAAGTTCTGTGGCAGTGTACCATGTTTGGAGAGTTTGAGGCCAGAGGGGATCTTTAGCTCATCAGACTGCTCTTCAAATTGTCCTCTGAGTAACTTGTCATTGCCAAAATAAGACACATCTTCAGAGAACATGCCTGTTCTGGAAGTCATTGAAAGATGGAGAATCTATCACTTCACCAGATAGTTTGTTTCAATCACTCCTACCAGAACAACCTGTGTCTTACTTTTAGCTTGAATTTTCTGTCCTTTAGCTTAATGTTTTTTCTGTACCCTTGCTTACTAGAATCACTCACATTATTTTCTCCCAAGTATGTGAGTATTCTGTGACCAAGGAGTTACTTTTCTTACAGATTCATTCTATAGTGCCCAGCACCAAAGGCATGATCTGCCTTTATACTGTTCCTCCTCAGAGAGAAACAAGTTAGATGACTTCTATCCTCTTTTATTAATTTAATTAAACATGTTTGTTACCAATATAAAATCGGCTACTTACTCCCTGGCTAACTATCCTTCTTGACTGCTTTTATAGTTTCACTGACCTGTCACAGCCTGCTGCTACCTGGAACAATGTACCAGTAGTTAAATCAAGTATTAACCAGCAGAGATTGACATTACATGATGAAAAAGTGCTCATAATTTCAGCTACTATCAAAGAGAAGTCTGGACTGCTGGTAACAGCAGTCAGCAGAAAATTTTAAATGGTTCAGGGCATTTTCAGTACTTACACTGAGTGACATGCTCACTGTGATGGCTTAGCCTAAAAAATATGTTGTCTAAAGCACAGTTGCGCACTTTTGGCATAGCAGCATTTCAGAGCTAGCAACTAGGTGGAAACATGAAAGCACCATCATCATCCCTTTAGGTTTCCCTGTAAAAGCCAGCAGCAGAGACAGCTTCAGAGGCATTCTCATCTACCTGTCAAAGTCAAAGGTGTAGAAGTCTGCATGGGCTGAGCAAAGCTGAGGGTGCTGAGGATGCCAGCTGTTTCTCCATCAGTGGAGCTCCAGGGACACTGGTCAGTGCAGAATCTTGTCTCTCAAATCAGCCTTGCCAGGTGCCTGCAGGCAGGTCTAGCTCTGGAGGACAAGACTGTCATTCCCCCAGAGAACATGCTTGCAGGTTTTTTTCAACCAGCTTAATTTCATTGATCCTGCTTAAGGGCAGGCCACTGCCCACAGATACATCAAGCAAATTGGAAGGGAAGAGAGCTGAAAGTGAGAATGTGGGCACTGGTGGGAGTGCCTTTAAAATAATGGTAAAAAGATATTTTAGAAGCGAGTCAGTTATCTACACAAGATGGTTGGGTTTACCATCTATACATGAGTCAGTTTTACCATCAGAACACCTTAAATTTACTATGGGTTTATTCTAGTAAGGCAAATGGTTTCATTCCTGATTATAATGTTTAAAACAAGAGTGTATAGGCAAAGACGACACAAAGTCATCCTGAGTAGCACTTTACATTTGAAATCTCTCTTAAATGCTGCCTGGGCTCTTTGAAGGATATTACACTGTCATCCTGAATTGCTAGTTCTTAGATTTCAATGATAGTTTAAAATTTTACAAAGTTAGTCCTAGCCACAGGGACAACCACCTGGGAAAACAACAACAACAACAAAAACCACCACCAACCCAACAACAAACAAAAACAAACAACCAAAACAAAACAAAAAACCACCCAAAATCCAACAAGGAACACTTATAAAAACACTGTTTCGTACCATCTAATTTTCCTCCAATATACTTTTGATACCCTAATCTAAATAATTCCATTGTCATAAAATTCAATTTTAAAATTGAAAATATCTATATTTTCTTCAGTTCATTAAAATCTGTTTGTGTACAACTGAAATTAACTTATTTGAAGTGCTGCTTAAAAGAATTGATAGTCAGCATCTTTTTTTTTTGTAAAATGCCCAAGTTTGTTCACAAAAGAAAAATATCCTTCCTAGTCCTGCATTTATGATTGGATTGCAAAAGATAAACTTCAGAGATATGAAACAACTTTGGGGGGAGGGCAAAATGTTAGTTTATTCCAAAATACAGATTTCCATACATGAAATATGAAAACATCTAATATAAGATCAAGATTTTCAGTCTCTTAATTTTCAGGGGTTTGGGCATAACCACTTGGCAGAGAAATTCCTCCATATTTCTGTGCACTCAAGGATGACAAAATGAAAACTACCAAGTAATTCAATAGTGCATTTGGAAAAATGTAAGATATAAATTAAGTTTTCATAATATACATTCAAGGCTGTATAATGAGCCATATACAGCTTCCCTTTTTGTATTATGCAGCATATGAACTAAGAGATTATTTAGAGTAATATTAATTTTCATGCTATATTCATATGCACTGCTTCATGGCTAAATATTTTTTATATTTTCTAATATCTTTGGTGTGATTCCATACTGCCTTCAAAGTAAGCAACAAAGTGGAGAACAATTAAGGTACTGTGTACCTACACATACAGCTGGGAACAGCTATTGGAACATTTTAATATCTCTGTGTATTGGGATATCAGTGGCCTTTTTAATTAGAAAAAAAATTTAAAAACCCTTTTGCAATTACCAATTACAGCCTAATTCTAAGCAGATCTAGGAAGAAATTATTCACACCTCTGTCATGATGACGTGACCTGACGTTCTGTACTTCACTGCTTCTGAAGCAGTCACTTCACTTTCTGTGCTCTCCTGTTTTTTAGCAATAAAAAAGTTGTTCTTTTAAACTGCACTGCATTTCTGTTTGTTATGGATTGCACTCCTATGCTGTTTTACTTCTGATTGGCTGTACTGGACAAATGAAGATCTTTGCAATAACTACAATAAGCCTTGAAACAATTATTGCTGCCTTTACGGATCCTGCAAACTTATTTTTCCATTTATTTCAGAAACTGCAAAGCTCTCTCCACTTAGGAAATGTATTGTGATTTACTGAAGAAATTACTACTGCCATCAGTGCCAAAATTATGATCTCTATTAAGAATGTGGTACAGCCAATGAAAAATGCTATGGTAGTTAGATTTAATCTGCCTGGTCTGTACTGAGACAGATATTAGGTACTATATTCTATATATAACAAGCATGATTTAGGTATAACAAACGTATGTGACAAAATGCTCTTTTTTCTCTGAGCTTGAATACACACGCTAATCTTAGCAATAATTCTTCAATGCAGATTTCAACTCTACTGAAAATACATATACTTTGTTCTGAGGGTTAAAATTATCTTAATATAAAATAAAGAAAGAAATAAAGGATTCTGCAGTTTAAAAAGTTCTACACAAATGTAAAATTATTTTTTTGGATGGAGATAATACTTCAGAGCTTTCTAGGGAGAAATTAAGCTTCACCAAAGGCAGGTTTGACTCAGTAGTTCAGAAGCACCCTCATGTCAGAGTCCTCTGCCATCTCCAGAGGAGGGGGTGAGGTTTACAATAAACCCTGCTGTAATAACATCTGGAAACTTCCAAGACCTGTCTGAAAAGTCTGTGTTCCAGAGCTCTGTTATGCACACAGTAGATAGGTAGTAATATTCAGAAATAAAATACCCTTATGTCTCTTTGTGTCAAGTATTTCATTTTCCATAGCTATTAAAAGCACTTCACAAAAGATAGCTTTTTTCTTTTTTTTTTAAATTGATCCTCACCTGGGTTACAAGTAGAGGAAACAGCAGAAGTTAATTATGCAGTGCTATATTTGTGATTTTCTTCAAGGTGGTCTTGGGAAAACTAAAAAAAAACCAAAGTAATGTCTTTGCTTTGTAAGCTTTGTCAATAGGTTTTGTTTAAAAAAACAGATTTCTGCAGGCTGAATCCTACAATGCAAACAGGGCTTTATTGAACAGTTAATTCCTTAGTGTACTTCTGCAGAACTTTGATGGACTGGCATTAAGGCTTCTGCTTATGCCTGTAGAAGACCAAAATGGGAGGTGGACTTTTAATCCAAGAAAGTGTCTTGGGAACACCACCTGCCACTACATTTCTCTCTTTTTTTCAGGAGTTCCCTTTCATCATCCTTCTTGTCTCCTTACTCCATAACAAGGGGGGGGTTGATAATAGAGAACTCTTTCTCAATCATAGCTCTAATTATTAACATCCTTCCCCTACTACACCTCGCTTTCTCGAGTCCCACTCTGAAGTATCACATGCAAAACACCTCTATCATCACCCTGGGAATGTCCTGAATTCAAAGTCTAGGCATGTTCTTGAAATAGTATGTTTTTTCTGCTTAAAATGGCCTTCTTGGGGGTCAGAGGCATTCAAGACACAACATTCCCACAGTGCTCCATAAAGTGTATATCATAAATCACAGTCATTGTATGAATACCTTACCCAATGCAGACGTGGAGCATTAGAAATGCAGATGACCAAGCAGATTGTCAAAACTGCCTTTCCCCTCTCTTTATCTTTTCATGGTATCACAGAGACCAAACATGACACTGTGAGACTTAAGAATTTTTTTCACACAGAAAACATGAAATTCTGTGGAGCTTGGTGAAATACTCATTCTTCTGTTTACATTGCTTTTTATATCTTTTTGAAGAATAGATTTTTTTTTTCTACCACATGTAAGGAATTTATATTGGTTATGTTTTCTTCTCAAAGCTGAGATACTCTTCCCTCAAGAGGATTTCCTTTGAGTAATTGCCTAACTGGTGGCCACTGAGCTGTAATTACTCCAGATGAAACCAATTGCCATCATTCCTTACAGTGCAAACTGCACGCCAAACACTCCAAAGAGCATTCCCATTAGTCATATCTCCAGCACAACCTGCACATTTTTTCTGCTGAAAACAGATATTGATTTGACACTGTGCTGAGATGATACAATGTATAACTGATTGTACATTTCTGTATAGTATTAGATTAGACTAATGCACCCAGGTTTTCAATCTAATTATGTCTGCTCAGCTGATGGAGAGAGTCGTAGCCTGTGCAATTGCCTTGGCAATTGCCAGTATCACTTTATGATAATCTACTTAGAGTAAAAGAATCCTAGTGCAACAGGAATAGGCTGAGTTTCTTCCAGAGTTTTTCTAATGTTGTTTGCATTTTAAAGGAACATTAGGTTTTTCGCAATTGGTAAATAAACATTTGAATCCTACACATGAAAAATCACAGAAGAAAGTAGGCAACATTTTCATGGTCTTTGAAAGAGTATATCACATTAGCAGTCTATCACAGTTCCATAAATGCACTCTGGTATGATTTGGTCTTGGCAATTTATGATGAAAAATACTTGAATTGGGCAGCTGGCCCTGGATCTGGACTCAAGATTTCCCCCAGTGTAAGATTAGCTAATATATCTCTTTTTACTCCCTGGACAGTACCTGCTTGACAAGGCACACAGTCACACAGAGTCATCTTAACTTTGGCAGGAAAACTAGGTGGTAAATATTTCATTAATATCCAGCTGGACAAAGAGAGGAACAAAACCAAAATGAGCAGGAGACAGAAAGTATGAATGGTCTTTGATCATGAGTGGCTCCATTTTTAGGAAGCACAATTTTAGGAATTGCCACAACACCACAGAATATTTTTTGATGTTGTTTATTATCCATTACTTTTCATGGAAATCTAAGTCCTATCCCTTTGCTAGCCTAGTTCTTGGCAAAAGTACAATAGTATAACCTAAAGCATGTCAGGGAAGCAGGCTCACTTGAGAGTTTTGGGTCTGTGAATGATCAGGACATCAGGACAAGAATGCTCAGCTTCTGTGAAGCAATAGCCAAGAAGCTAAACAGCACCTTAGCATCAATACACAAGCCAGAAAAAAAGGAACAATTCCCCTACTTGGACTCTTTTTTGTGAGAAACCTCATTACAAAATCTGTGTGATACTGAATTGACTGTAAAATGGATGAGGTTAGTTTTGTCCTTGAGAAAATGGACAAAAGTAGCAAATTGACAGGATGAAGATGGTGGTCAGCCAATAGCTCTGAAGGAGCTCACCAATGAAACAGTTTGATTACTGAAAGTGGTGGATAATGTTCTTAAACCTGGCTCACACACCTGAAGACATCAGATATGCCACTAATTGAACCAAAAACAGTTTCAGGGAGAACCATGGAAGTCCAGATGTGGAATCCTGATGCCTGTCCTTGGCTTCAATAGCATACTAGTATCAGAAAGAACAGTTACCTGGATAAGTATGAGCAATTAGGGAAGAGTCCACATGTTTTTCTTTAAGGCTATGCCTTACCTTGCAGGCTCAATGGAGTTATTTGTAGAAGTCAGGAAGGAGTAGAATAGAGTGAACTGGCTGGTGTGGTGTATCTGTCCTTCTAAAGCAACTTCAGTAGATTTCCTCACATTTAATTTCCTGACCATTTCTAATAAACATTAAAAAATAAGAGAAGAGGAGTAAATAAATGTGATGGTGGGCAGAAACCAGAGGAATGTGTGCAGGAACCTGTTCTGATTACAATATTGATAAATGTCTGTGAAGAACTGCACAACTTACAGTGACTGTATAGATCACGGCTTTAAGTACAGATAAACATACAGGGATGAGCCCTGGACAAAAGGACTTCTAATGTCACATCCTTGAATGATGGGCTCTGAGCCCAGTGCTGATATTCAGAAGTGAGACTGTTCCATGAATACATCAGTGTAGCAGTCAGGGATAAATAAAAGTTAAAATCGCAGGCATTAGTAAGAAAAATAGAGTGCAATAGCCAATGTTATTGTAACACTGCATGGATCCATGGCTTGCTTACAATTGGAAAAATATGCAGTTTACATCTACCTGTGCCAGAAAATTTATATTAGAATTAGAAAAGGTGCCAAGAAAATCTTGAAGGATAATCTGAAATGGAAAACACCTTCTATGAAAGAAGCAATTGAGCAGGCTATGACTTCTGAGTTGGGGAAAATTATCCAGAAAAATTATGATTGGTATGACAATGGTAATTAGAAAGTAACTGTGAGCAGTGTTGTCTACCACAAGAACTGCAGATCTCCAAATGGAGCTGGTGGGAGCCAGATTCAGAACAAAAACCAAAGGAAATGGTTTGTTGTGTATCATACCTGACAAACTGAAATATTTGTCAAAGGATTCCATAGAAATATGGAACAGTTATTAATCTCTTGTTCAGCAAGTACTTGTTAATGAATGTGATCTTGGGTTAGGGTAATCACACAAATCCATACATGCAGACCTGCTTTTTGGTGATTACAGATTTGGTGCATTGATTAGGACCTGGAAAAAGGAAACACGAAGCCATAGCAAAATGACTACCGAGGAAGAAATAATGCTGCAGATAAATCATATACAGCACATTATTTTTATTTTTTTTTTAATGCCATGAGTGTTTTCTGAAGAGGCAGGGTTGCTATTGCCACACCCCATAAATAAGACCATCAGCAACAGAAGGTTGTGTATCAGGGCAGGAACCTGCTGGCTGGAAGCCAGGGAATCACTGATGTTGTGTTCCAGGGGGGTTTAAGTGGTAGAATGAGAAGTTCAGGGCCTATAGAGTTGGTACAACCAATTGACTGTTGTGCACTGTAAGTCAGGGAAAACAGCTTGCAATTAACAAGGAGTGTTGCAGGTCTTGTCAATATACTCTGTTTTACTTATTATCAGAAAGGTCCAAAACTCAGTCAAATTGCTAGTGAATGTACATCTCAGTCAATTAAAATTAGAGTTTTAAAATTTCAGAACCAGGTAAAGAAACAAATCCTATTAAAACGGGAAAAGTAATCATAAAACCTGGTCAAAAGGAACAATTCCCCCTGTACCTCTCCTGACTACCACATATGACTGTTCCAGCTTCATAGAAAAAAAAAGCTCCATCCAGTGAAAGAGTCATTGGCTACATAGGAATCTGCTCTACTGTGTTGCACACATCATTTTTACCAAAAAATAAAGCATTAATGTTTTACCTTATTGTCATCACATCCAAGAACTGGAGCTTCATCTAAAACCCCTTGAAGTCAGTGAAGGCTGTCATTGACTTCAGCTGGCACTGAACAGACTCTGAGAATGTAAATCGCCTGCTAGCAAGCTAAATAAAGATCTGGGTTCAATTCAAGTTGAACATAGATAAATTTAATAGCACTGGCATCAGTGAAGTTATACAGGTCTGCAAGCACACCAGCCTTCATTCTGTTTGTTGCTGTTCAGTTGACTTCAGTAATTCATTCCACGAGGCAACACATCAAAATGGCATTTGATAATGATTTTCACTATCAGTGAAGGCATGAAGCAGAAGATTAAGTAGAAATCAAAGTTTCCAAGGGTTAATAGTAATATCTTACAAATGGAAAATGATATTTTGCGCTGTTTATGCCATGCATAGCATTTCAAAAAATCAAAGCCAATCCCTTTTTCAAGACAGCATGAAGTCAAGCTCTATCTAGAAAATGTTATATTTATTAGGATTTCAAGAAAAAGTGTTCTTGCTATTATCTCTAGGATGAGATAGACTTTGCAGGAATGACATAAAAATATTCTTGCCTCCAGTGTTTGATTGGCATAATCTGTCCGCAACACCTACAGAATATGATATTATATTGCAGGAATGTGGCATCGGTCTTTTTTAGGAGCAAATATTTGGAACATCTTGAAATATTTCATTGTCATCTATGTGTCTGTGTGCATGATAGAAAATAAATTCTGCTGCTGGTCTCTTGAAATGTATCTTCTTGCACACAGAAATACTAATTGCAATCTTCATCATGGCACAGAGATGCTATAGCTTATTGTGGTATCTGGGCTGGAGAAGACAAGAAGAAGTAAAACAGAAAGGGAAAATATTTTTGTAAGTATTTATGTAATCTGAATAATTGCTTTGAAGGGAGGAAAACAGGACGTGCTACACAAGTTTCTATTCTAATCATTTCTATTACTATACAACAAGTGTCACAAATTCACAAAATTTACCACTGAGTTTTCGTTGAGGTTTTTGTTGTGTTTTTTTTTGTTTGTTTGTTTGTTTTTTGGGGTTTTTTTGTTTGTTTTTTGTTTGTTTGTTTGTGTTTTTTTGTGTTTTTTTTTTTGTTTTTTTGTTTTTTTTTTTTGTTTTGTTTTGTTTTGTTTTGGGTTTGGTTTTTTTTTGTCAGACATTTTTTTTCTTCAGTATCTCAAAGAAAATCCACCAGTGTTGCTCTTTGCAAAGATTACATTAAACATGCCTTATTGGTGAGAAAGAAGATAACCCTCAAGAAAACCACTTGGAACTGATCAAATCTTGCCCAACTCTTTTATTGCTAATCACACAATGAGAACCTTGAAAGGTTTCTGAGAAATGTGCCATCTACTCACTGAGATATTTTGCATAAACATTATTGGTCATGTGGAAAATCAATCTCTCAAACAGGATGGTCAGTTGCTGTCTGGATGGGAGTCTACATCACAAGCATTCTTGCAAAAGAAGCTTCTACGAGATCAAGATGGGATACCACAATTTGTTCTGATGGCTTCTTACAGTCCAGCTGGTCTGTGGTCCTACATGACAGCCACAGTGCATCAATGGTCCATTTCTATTTACTATCTTAAAACTATGCACAGGACTTCTTCTAGCTTTCCTACTATGTACAGAGTGTCCTACCTATAACCACAGAACTAGAGAATGATTTAGATTAGAAGGGACTGATGAAGGTCATCAAATCCAACCTCCTGCTGTCCCTGATCCTGCCCTTAACTACTTCAGGCTGGTTAGGTAGTTAAGTCTTGCTGACTAGTTATATCTAGAACATTTCCAAAGACATTTCTGCACCTGCATTTTGCAGACTATTTAAATTTATCTATGTGGCATTTGTCCAGTTGCCTCATCTTTCACTGGAACTAACAGTATCATTGGGACAGCCCAGGATTCTTCCACCCAGGACGGACTTCACCAACACATTGAAGCACACAAATAGTGCCTAACTTGACTTGGCACAACAGGCAATTCTCTGAAATTGCCATCTTGACAGTTGCTAGTCCATTGCTGTGCCGTGAAACAGCACAGAGATCAATCTACGGCCTTATTGTCTCAAGCCACTCCCTTGCCACATCTACTCAGAGATGACTGGGAGACTTAATGGATCAGCCATGGAGCTAAGGACAAAATGTATTACCTATGTGCACAGATAGAGTGCTGGTATCCATCTACATCAAATCTGAATTTAATCATTTTATCACAGCTCCAGTTTAAACCCAAGCTTGTCAAAAATGCTTCATTCTTGGGTCTAACCAGACCTATCACTTCACTAAATGTAATACTAACACACATAATTATGGGGTAAGAGAAATTTTTCCCACTTCAGCACTTCCATGCATTCAGCCATGTGATACTGTCACATTTGTGAAGCATGATTCTATTTATATGTTCAAGTAGCTGTCATAGCAGCCTCAGCATCAAATAGCTGCTCTGCTGGAGTGAGCAGACAGTTGCTAATGGGAAATGTTACAGAGCTCCTGTGGACAAACCACATGCTAAGCAGTATTGCTGCTTACTGTAGGAGTAAATTTAGAACAATTTTGTATCTCTAAATGGGTGATTTTAGCTGAGGGTGGTGCCACCAGGGAATTATCTGGATACATGTATTTCAGCAATCCATTTCAGAGAAATCATTAGGAATGGATGTCCTTCTCAGATATACAGCTACTTCACCATTTCACCCTGGGTTAAACTAACTAACTAACTAACTAACTAACTAACTAACTAACTAACTAACTAACTAACTAACTAACTAACTAACTTCCAAACAAAACAGTCATGAGAGAGCACTAGCATTATCTTTTGATTTTCCTTTATACATACTGATAATTACTTAATCAACGAAGGAAACTGAATGCGAGCCTGAAATGGGAAACAAAATCACATAAACTAATCTAGAAGGGATGTGTGTTCCATATTTCCACTTGCATGGAATTCTAATACACTGACACAGTACTTGCTGGTACTCCAAAAACCCCATCGTTTATTCCACCAGTTTCTGAGCAGAATACAGGGGTATGTACTGTGCTTAGGCATTCCTCTAACACACTTCAGAGGAGGGGCCATTTTTTTCATTTTTTTTTACTTTAGTGCTTTCTGTAACTTGAAGACTTTAAATATATATCTATATATCTTTATCTATCTATATATATACATAGTTTCATTCGAGTCATGGATATTTTGTTGAAAAATACTGCCTTCTGTAATTTTATAATTGACCATGATTTGGAACAGAGCAGTGTTTACAATGCTTCTTGTGTTGAATGGGAAAGGTTTACCATCTTAAGGCAAGAGATACAATAAGGAATGACTTTGGCTTATAGAGCCAAATCTCCAGTACCTCATGTATAATCCAAAATTAAATGAACTAAAAAATTATTACATTTTATTCTATATTTTTCATATAAAGATATGAAATATTTTATATATTTATACATATGCTACACATTTAAAATATAAATAATTAATTATTATGTATATTAATTTATCAAAAATCAACGATTTTATTATTATGGAATTATGACCTTGTAGCCAAAAACATTAACAACTTTCAGACCAAATCTGTGAACTCACAGGTTCATTTGCAATGGAATTGCCATAATTCCCTTGTTGCTTCCCTTGAGGGAAGGGCTTCTGCAGCTGCCAGGCAGGATGGTTCAGTGACACGAGGGCAGAGCATGGCAGCAATTCCAGTGGAAAAGCACCACTGATATCTTAGCCCCATACGCCATTTTTTTAGGGTATCAGGGTACACAGAACACCAAGGCGTGTTCTGTACACACATACCTGCCTCAGAGCTGCTCTCTGCTTCTTATAGGTCTTGTCATCCACTCTCCTTCTCTGTGAACACAGATTCTCCAGTAGAGACTGTGTTATTTGTAGCACTGCCAAGTTTAATCCACCTGCAGAGGCACCTGGAAAAGCAATTTATATACACACAAAAGTACCTGTGCAGTTTGAAAACACTCTACATCTTAGCACTTCTACTTCAGTTGAGAGAAGTGACATCAGCAAATATAGGTCAAGGAGAGGAAATGTGTTAAGGTAGTTAAAGTTATCAGAAGAGCCCAGTCAAGCAAAGTTGAGTCTTCATGTAGTCAGGAACCCATATCCTGACTTTGTCTGGAGTTCCTTGCTGAGAGTGAAGCACTGCTTGAATGTGCCTTGGGAGCTTTGGCACTGAGGCTGTGCCAAGCAGTGATCTATACTACTGAGGTTTACTTGCCAAAGGGTCAGAGCTCTAGGATGTTGAATTGCTATTTGAGAAGTGATTAACTACAGATAGATCACCATTCATCAGGAAGGAGTGGAGACTTTGGGACAGATTGAGATGTCATAAAACATTATTCATTGATTATGCCCCATGAGATTCTACCTCCAACAAGGGATTGCCATGCTGGCTAGCTTAGTGAAGATGATACCAGATTTTCCCTGTCTATTTCAGAGTCCTTTTGATTTCTTGGTCTTTCTTCACAGATTAACCTTATGCAGGCCTTGGGACACCTTCATGGCTCTATACCTGCATACCAGTGGCTCATGGTCTGTATTCACTCACCAATTCAAAGTGTGGCCCACTGCCACCTTTCCAGGAAAACAAAGAAATGGTTCTGAAAGAAGTCAAAGGACAGAGGGGTAATTTCCTCTTGCAATGCACTGGCAGCTCCCGTTCATAACAAGCCATCATTACAAGAGCACATTTTAGCACCCCTGAGTGTGAGAGCAGCATCTCATGGTGACACAGATAAGATATCAACAGGGGCTCTAAGGAAATAGATCACTCTGTACTCATTAATGCTGGGAGATATCTACTCATGTTGCAACATGAATTTATATCCTGGCTGGAGTCCAGGTTTGTTACAATTAGCATATTCACTTCAATTATGTGAGCCTGTAGCTAGCTTGTAGCTAATATTTGTAATTTACCTTGGGAAGAAGTTTGATTTTGTCTGTCTTGTTTCTGATGTAGCTGGATTGAGAGTGAATTTTATGCAGAATATTTCTTCTCTGGCTAATATGCTGTCTATTTCTAGAAGCTCTGGAGTCAAACTCCTATTTCACATCTGAGGAAATCTGGGATGGGTTTCCCCATCTGCACAGCTTGGGTAGTGGTTGTTTGAAGATGCCCAAACCATCCAGAAAAAGCCTTAAGTTTGTATCTCACTCCATGTTTCAGAAGGGACTCAGCATAGAAGGGTCATGCCAAGCCTTTCAGTGTGCATACCCCATTTGGGAAAAAGCAGATCCCCACCAGACAAACCCCTGGGACAACTGGAAAGAAGGTGTCATTGAAGTATTGACTGGTGACCCAGACTTGAGACAACTTCTCTGTTTGATTGTAAACTTAAGGGACATGATCTGGGAAACCTGAGACATGATGTTTTTGTAGGGGTGGGGGGAATTTAGCAACAATGACTTAGGATGTTCACTGTAGCACAGTAAGAATAAATTCACAGGTAGTTGTGGGGCATTTAAACACTGCCGTGGGAAAAGGTCATGGATGTGCCTGGCCAAAATGGTCAGGTCTTTGATTTATGTTAGTATATTAACCTTCCCTCAGGAGAATAGAGGCCTGAAGTAAAAGACCTCTATTTAGTAGAGGCCTAAAGATAAAGTCATTCTCTCTCCTTAAAATAACCTAGACACAGTAAAAGCAACTAAGGAACAAAAGGTTAAAAAACTGTTGGAAAGCTGAGAGCTGTTTGAGCTTAATAGGAAATGGTTATGAAGGATTAGAAGGAAATGCAGTAACCCTCCTGGGCCTTTGGCTCAGCAGAGGATAACCATGAGCAGCTCTTGTGATGACCCTGAGAGATTAGGAGGAGAGCAGCAGGTTTAGGATTTGTGTTCCTACATCAAGTAAGACAATGAACATTCCACTAACTCATGGCAATGTGGGAAAATGGAAGACCAAATACTGATTGACTGCTTTTCTAAAGTGAGATATGAAAGGAAACATCACCTGAACAATCTCTGAGAGATAAGATCGGAGAGGAGAAGAGGAACCCCAGCTAAACAGTATTCCTAGGAGTTCATCTGTGGATAATCCATATAACTCTTTTCACAGAGCTATGATCTGATGTTTAATTTTTCCACCACATTGTGGTTTTGGCAGGATGTTTTTACTATCTCACATAAGAACCAAATTGTTTTGCAGCTTTAGGATGACAAACTCAAACTCCTCTTCAGGGTAACACTAAAAAATGAAGAGATAGAAAAATATTTCAGTGATGCACAGCCTTTATGTGTTGTTTTGTTATAAGACAGGTATCATCAACTTCCCACACATTTTTTATGCAGGACATCTACGGGATGCTCAGCTTGGTGCTCCACAGGATGCCACCACAATCAAACAAATGACAGGAAATTGGCAGCATGCTGTGGATTTACTTTCTTCAGCTGAATGGAAAACACTGTTCAGTATGGATCTAATACCCTTCCCTCTTCACACACTCCTGCCATGCCTCCACACTTTCAGGTTTCCAAAGCAGGTCTCAATTTGAAGAAAAACTCCTTCATAGTTGAAGAAAAAGTCCTTCACAAGTTGAGTGTAAAGTTTGCCAATGTACAGGAAAAACCTATCCATTTCTCAGGTGCCACTTAGAGAACACTCCAGAGAACAATTTTTTTGTTTTTTTTCATAAAGGGGAAAGCTGGAAGAGAAGCTACTTAATTAAGAATTTCAAGAAGAATTAGAGTGGGTGGGGCATTATCACTCCATCTGTGTTTGTGTTACAATTTCATCTGAAAACTAAGCAGTCCATTGCACATGCCACTGTAAATGACAGCCTGTGCCCCAGGCTGTTCACCCCACAGACAATTAGTAATTATAGCAATGCTCTCAAGTGGCCAGCTCTGAGTCACACCTAGTACTTCTAGTGTTTACATTCACCTGAAATGTTCCACAAGCTGCCAGCAAGGCATTTGCCAATGTGGCTCTGAAAGGCCTTGAATTGTGTATCTTTCTTGCTTTAGATGGAGACTAGTACAAGTCGAGAAGAGTGTTGCCAGTGCTGTACTCTCCTGTCCCTTCATCTTCAGCCCTCCCTGCACACAAGCTGAGGGCAGCTGACTGACAAACTGGCCCAGCAGTCCCCTGCAAAGTCAAAGGCACAAAGTCTCATTGTGCCTAAGGAGCTGCAAGGAACTCCAAAGACAAAAGTCTGTCATACTGCTTTTAACAGCCCTAGGCAGAACTGATTTTCCTTGTGGATCAAGCTTACAAATACACAGTGTGACTGGAGATGACAGCAAAGATACAGAATCAGTGCTTACTTGTGTTATTTGCTGGACTATACCTGTAGAGCCACAGAGAATGGCCCTTGGTACACCCCAAGCTGAAAAAGCATCTTGTCCACAGGATTTACCTGATGAAGCAGGCCATCCTCAAGGGCAGCACTAATATTTCTTCCAAGCCTTTCAAGATGATTCTGCTTGCTCTTGAGTTGGGCTCTGGGGTACTGTGGATGCTCTTCTCTGTACCTGTGGTTTCAAGGCAGAATTAATAAGGCAATTTCCTTCCCCACAGAAACTTTTTCTCCTCCAAAGCCAGTTATGATTACTGGGTTACCAACGAGGGGGAATTTCAGCTGCCTAAGAGAAGTCACAGAATGGTTAGGGCTGGAAAGCTGTTCAACCTAGAGAAGGGTCGGGAAGGGATCAAAGAGCATCTCATTAATGTGCACAAATATCTGAAGGGAGAATGAAATAAAAAGAGGGAGACAGGTTTTTTCAGTGGTGCCCAGTGACAGAAAAAGAGGTGACAGGCACAGACAAAAACAGAGGAGGTTCTATCAGAACATAAGGAATCACTTTGTTCTGTTTTTACATCACTGAGAGTGATGAAGCACTGCACCATCTTGTCCTGGGAAGTTACGGATTTTCCATCCTTGGAACTATTCAAAAGCTATCTGGTCAAGGTCCTGGTCAAACAGCTCTAGGTAGCCCTGCCTGAAGTGCCTGGGTAAAACACCTATGTGCATTACTTTCCCTCACAACAGATTATTGACAGGAAGGCATATAATTTCCATCAGAGCTAACTGGAAAAGGAAATACAATTAAGACTGCAAAAGGCAGGCAAATTCTAACCCTTATAGCAAAGAGCTGCTGAAAACAATCCTAGTTGTCAGAGTGGATAAAACATGTGAAAGGAGAAGCTTGAGGAAGGACAGATATGATGCCTGGATCTTAAGGCAAATGCAGGGTGGCAAATCTTATCCCTACCAGACGGCCCTATGATTACAGAACCTTTCAGCACATGGATGGAGTTTGAGATTTTCTGTCTTGCAAGAAGTAGCTTCAGATGAGTTTCAGCAGAGTAAATATGCACCACTGACTTTTTTTTCAGTTTTAATAGACTTTTGCAACACGCTTTTTAAAACATACTTCTACTTTATGACTGCTTCTTTCTCATACTCTCCTCCTTAATCTCTTTTCTCATAGATGTTTAATCATGTAGAAGAATCGCAGTGATGCATTTAACTTCCATATGATTTCCCTGTTTGGTAATAATACCCCCAATTAACTACTGTTCTCATTAACCAATTTACTCATTTATAATCAAGGGCAATGGCTTTAACAGTTCTAATAATATGCCTTGTTAATAATGTCTTAATGAGGATTACCCTTACCCTTATGTTTTCAGAAGCTTCCCTTTTTCCCTAAAATGAGAAAAGGCATATTAATGAAAAATAACCTTCTATCTCCTGCCTAAATGTTTTGTTGGAATAAAAAGAAAATAAGGAAAAGTACTGTAGATTTTTTTACTTCCATAGGCTCCAATTTAGAAAACCAGTGAATTATAGTAGGTGGAGTACATGATGCACTGGTCCATAAATCAGTTCTGGCCCCAGCCCCCTTTCTTACTTGCTATAATTAGACACCAAGAGGCTTCTTTTATATCCTCAGTTGAATCAGGGTGCAGGCATTCTTATCAGCTTCACTGGACGTAACAAAGAGAATATTGTTAATTAACTCAGGGAAAGAAGTGAAATCAAAATAAAATATCTAGTCTAGCTTCTATCAAATTAAATAAAAGATCAAATCTAAGGGAATCTTCTCTCATAGAACTAAAAAAACACAATAAAACTGCAATGACTGCTATCCTGCTATGTTCTGCTAGCAGTAGCATATAAGAGTTAATGTTTGGAATTGACAAATAATGAGACAAGTTTGCCAGTGATCAGCAGAAATAACCTGGAATGGCCATGTTAAAAATAGCAGCTCACATATTTAGAGGTAAAATAGAAAACCTGCATAAGAAAGCTTGCTTTTAAAATAAAGAGGACCAGAAGCATAAGTCAGTGCATGATCAGGCAACCTTGGAAGTTTAATCTTGGAAGAAGCACTTGGTGAAAGGCAGCTCTATAATGTATCTGAACTGACAGAGAACTGAATGCATCTTTCCTTTTACAGTTTTCTAAAACAGAGCACCCACAGGCTGGTCTAACAGTCTCTGAGGAACAGAAAGCTGTTCAGGATCACCTGTGGAAAGCACATTTGCTATTCTGCATTCTCTACACATAAAGGCCCACTGACCTCTGATGATCATGATATCTTAAGACAGAATCACAAACCCCTTTAGCCCTCCCATCTTCCAGCAGGTTACTCAGATGTCTTTGTATTCCCCATTCCAGCACTGTTTGGGTTTGGACCTTGCCTCCAGTGATCAATTAAGATTTTAAGGCATACTTAGGTGAGGAAAATAATTGAATCTCATTATCTCTAAGTACTGAAGGCTTGGCAATTGATATGATAAGCACTTATGCTGAGATTGGGAGAAATTGATCTTCAGAAGTCAATATTTGCTAGCATCTGGACATGTTGGTTTGCCATAATCAGTTCTTTTCTTGCCTGTATTTTGGTTTTAATGAGTGGAAACTAAAAAGATAAAACCAGCAACGTCCCAGCAATATTTCTGTTCCAGAAAAGCCATTGCAGCTACAGCTATAAAGCGTCCGAATACATTCATTCAATTTGGGATTTAGAGCACAGTAAAAATGTAAATGTCACACTGTCTTTCAACCTTTTGCAGAGATGTCAGATCAAGGCCTATTCACCCTACACACCTGACTATACCTTTAATTTCTATTTTTGATCAAGCACAAAAGTTGGAATTAGCCTCAGCATTAAGTTTTAAGAAGAGAATTTTTAAGAAGAGAATTCTCTAACACACAAGTTTCATTAGTTTCCATTATTTCTTGGAAGGTTCCCATGATAACAAAAAATACACATGGATGAAATCTTCTTTTCACTAAACTAATCAGGGATTTTCCTACAGACTTCATTGGAGGCAATATTTTACCTAGTATCTTATGAGTAGATTTTACTTTCCCTTCAAGGCTCACAGTTTTTACTGCTAAGCAGGCAGTATCCTGCATACAGCAATTCTGAGGCAGCTCATGCAAGTGATAAGAACTCACTGAACAAATTTTCATTCTGAGACCATATGAGAAGGTAATTAGATAAAATCATAGAATAGAGTTTTCAAAAACACAGGGATGATTTGGTTCTTTTCCTTGGGCTTCAAAACAATGCAAGCCCTCTGATTTGGTACTGAATTTAACAATGAGCTCCTTGCCCTTGACTGTTTACAAGCTCTTTCTAAATCACTGGCATGCCAGTACAATTTCATCATTTATTTTTTTAGGCTGGAAGAATTTAAAGCCAAACTTAATTAAGCTCCTGACATTGTGAGATGGCATACAGAAAACTGTTTAAAATACAAGCCTTGTGTAACTTGGTTCTTGACATCAATCTCATTTTGATTTCTTACATTATCATTGTTTAAAAATATGTCTTAAATCTGTAGGGTTTTTTCCATGGCTGGTCTTTGTCACCTTTTGCACATATCTATGCCCTCCTTTGCACGTGAAGATACACATCTTCCTATGGAACATTTCATATGCACTTGGTGGCTCTTGATTACATCTTGTTTCTCCCCAGATGAAAAGACTTGTAGTGCAAAGACAGACAACTTCACTTTTCTGTTTATTGTGAAAATCAAGCTGAACCTAGAAGGGAAGAACTGGGGATGGAGCCAATCTGCACCTGGTCAGACATGTTTTAGAGCTTACCTGACTGTTAATGAACAATGATATTTTCCTTCCTATATTTGCAGGACTGGCTTGACTATGACGTATACAGAGATGAGAGAGGCCTCAGAAAAAGACAGATGGAAAGAAGCATGACCAAAGGATGGGAATAAAAAAATATGCACAAAACATGTCAGAGTCATAAACCTGGATACTGGACAAGTAGAAACCATGACCTCCCTGGTCCAAACTCTTCTTGTAAACTGTTACACAGCTTTAGGTCACCAGCAGACTTGGCTATCTTTGAAAATGGAACATTATTTTATATCGTCTACCTAAAATCTTGGTCCTGTTAGGCTTCAGTGTTTTACGAGTAACCAGTATTTCAGTGCTAATGAACTGCGCTCCACTTATTGGAAAACCAAAATTACTCATTGATATATAGTGGTAGCTGTTCTTTCACTTAGAGGGTGAGAAAAGGCATGTGAATGCAAAATAACTTTCTACCTCTACCTCCTGTCTAAACCTTTTGTTGGAATGAAAAAAAAATATGCTTAGATTTGCCATTTGATTATGCCCTGGATGTTAAATTGTGGCGGTGCATTATTTTTAGTTTATTATGATTTCATATTTGTTGTAATAACTCAGTTTTGCGTACCCCATTTTTCTTCTTTATGTGCCCTTTAGTTCTATGTACCCCTACCCCCCTCATTAGTATTCCTTTGTCTCCTTCAGTTGCTTTAAGTTATGTGCGCACCTGTTATGTTAGGTGACTTTCAGTTATCTGTCTATTATCTTTCCCGCCTTGTGTAAACCCATCCCACACATCCTGGATTGGTTTCTGTTAGTTTTACCCGCGGATGCAACACCCTAGATACAGACCCTAATTGGTTGCTTTAAATTTACCGCTCCCTTTACCCCTCCCCTAAGCTTGTTGTATAAAACCCACTGCCCGAGCCCTGCTCGGGGCTTCTTGGGGTGTTGTCTTTTAGTTGCTCATCTCCTTAATAAACCTCTTCAGTTCACCCCAAGACCCGTCTCGCCTCCACTCCATCTGTGCTTCCGAAATAGACACTGCCGAGAACATTGGAGTCCCTAGGTGGGGAGGTGAGAGCTCCCCAGGGGGAAGGTGTCGCACCCCTGGCCGCTGTGTGCCCTGGGACAGAGGAGAGTCACACACCGCTACATTAAATCACACTGAAGTAATATGATAGACTGCACTTTGTTTACATAAAGTGATTGATCCTTGGGATAAATTTCTTCTTGATAACCCAGGACTGATAAATCAAAGTGTTTTCTTTCCAGATAAGGGAAAAGGCAGGTAAGCAGCAGATCCTTCGGAGGTGGGGTAATGCTTTTTTATCATGTTGATTTCCTCCCTCCCAGAAAGGCAGAACTGCATCTGACAGTGTAAAACTCCCCACCATGGGAGGTACTGGGTGTTCACATGGAAGCCAGAGTGTTTTCTCCCTCCCACTAAGGCACAAATGGCACAAGGAAAAGCAGGGCCAAGCGACAGTTGTGTCATTAGAAGGGGTCACACACCATCAAAGACCCCCAAAGTGCCCTGCAGCTCATTTCCACAGTGTTGCTTCAGACAGTGTAAAAACCCTCTGCAGGAGAGGTGTCAGGTTCCTGCTGCAACCTAATTGTTTTAAAATAAACCTGGCTCATATGTACAGAGGTGATTCACTGTCTTTTCACTCTAATCCACCACAAGGGATCTATTAACCAGAACCTCAGTTAGTCTGCCTCAGAGGCAGGCTGTAGCAACTAATAAATAAATATCTATAAAACTGTCGGGAGAGGCCAGAAGTGTCAGAAGTGTTCATATTGCCATTTAAAATCCTTAGCTGAAAAATTAAGAAATAGCCATGTTCTGTTCAAAGCATATGAGCAGCATATAAATGAGGAAGATATTTGTTTACACAATCCAGACTGCTTTGATCCAAGAATCAGTCAACCAGCTGCCCAACTTGAAAGATGGATTACACTTTCACACACCACAATCAAGGTCTAGACAGATCTCACCATTTCCTGGTACATAATATTTCAGACTTGGGTTTTTAATCATCAGCTTTTTAGACACAGTTACTTTAACCCATTTAGCATCAGCCTGGATGTGCTACCTGAACACCTTCTTGTTCTGAAGGGCTGTGGTGGAGACAGGAACTTATTCCACCTCTCATTATTGCCAAAGAAAACCCAGGTCTGTGCTAAACATTTATACTCTCAGTCTCAGGATGCATCCTCATCTGCTGAGGTAGTGTCTCTGTTCTGGCCTCCTGGGCCAGGTATTGCTGCTTGCAGCTTGTGATGGAAAACTGGTAAACCATAACAAAAGCAAAAAAGCCACTCTTTGGAGTTCTCTGAAAAAAAAAAAAAAAAAAAAAAGCTTGAGGAAGAGGCCTAGCAAATACTACACAAATTAAAGATTAAAAGAAATGGCTGTCCTGGTGACATGCTGTGGCTGCTCAATATCTGTTGGGGTCTGGTTCTGTGATTTTACTTCTGAAAGATAAGCTCAGGACCCCCCCTTCATGAGTCAGCAATAACATAAATGTAACTGAACATCCTGCAAGGAGAGGTCTGTCATGTTCCTGTATTTCACTGCTTCAATAACCTGCTGTTATTAAAATTTCTTGCAATCTTCTTGCTATTAGGCAGTGCCTTATTTGATCAGATGATTATGAAAGATGGAGAGGCTCTTAGCTTATAGAGTTTCCTTCTGAAACAGAATTACACGGTAGGCTGATTTAACCTGTGTGTGAAAGCAAAAATAAGAATTTCTTTGCCTCCTTTCTCATTTTTCTATTTTGATTTCCTTATATTTTTTATCCAAGAATGTCATAGACTAGTAATATCCCATGACTCCATTTCACACTTACTTAGGAATGGTATTTATGACTTACCTCTGGTAGCAATCTGCTTATGTGAATGTATGCAATATATCTTGGGATGAGGCAAAACCTCCTCTTCCTCTTTTTAGACAATATCCTTGTACTCTTTTATCTAACTGTGTTACCAGTTTTTTCCACTACTTTTCTGTACCTTTTTCTACTTTCACTTCTATACCAGACAAATATCAAGATAAATGTCTGCTTTTACAACATATTTCTTGGAGGGGGAGAGCACGGGAATTTGCTTTGACATGCTCATGCTTATAATTGTCTGGAGTATTCTCAAGACACACCAGTGTATTATCTTGCCTAATTTCCTTTTAATCCTCTACACAATTCTCTAAAGAGCTGATGTTGAGTCTCTCCCTGATATCCCTGGATGTCAGGACTTCCAGTGCATATTCCCTAGCAGAAACAAAATCATTGCCAGGTTCTGCCCTAGAATGTAGCCTTTTTAGACCAATACATGGATATATTTGAATGTTAGGAATCTTATGTCTATTTATAGTTATTGCTGTAATGTTTCCCGCAGCTGATAACATGGAAATTGTCTAGGCACTACAAAAAGAAAAATAAAGCCTACCATTCTGTTTGAATCTAGTTTTACATCACACCAGACATTTCCACTACCTTTTCTACTATGCCAGAAACACAGGACTATGTGTTTCTTCCTGCTCTCCACAAAATCCTGTAAGAACCCAGAGAATGGTCTCAGTGAACAAGATTCTGCAGCAAAGAATGCCCAACTCAACTGTGGAAAAAAGAGGCTTCAGGAGTCATAACTGTGTGACAGAGAGGACAGGCCTTATTGCTCTTGACTCTTCTCAGCTTTCTTAAGTGGAGTTTCTTTTCCCCAGTCTTTGGCCTGATTGTGCAGAATTTGCTTACTATGACAAACAAACTCTGATAACAACCAGAATCAAGCAATCAGTTTAGAAACTGATTTACCAGAAAGATTTCCCCCTCACATTAAAAACAGTTAGAGCTGTTGCCATAAATCCTTTGCTGGCAGATGGTACTGCTGTGATGATATCCATCAACCACTTCAGTCCCATTCATTCCTTGCTGGACATGGTACTCAGCAGACCTTCTGTCACATCCATGAATAATCTCTCTTCTGACTGGCCATGCCAGAGGTTGGACACACTAGCTTAGGACACACTAGCCTGCTGCTGGGTCTGGGAAGTCCTTCCTGGTGCTTGTTCAGTTCTTCATGCTCTATTTCATACCTTTGGAGGGGAGCATTCATTTTACTTAAAGTAACTGAAGCTGCTTGAATATTAGGTTTGGACTAAACTAATTTGCTATATCGATTCTGTAGGTCATGGGGAGAAATAGGAAGCTACTGAACACTGATGCTCCCCACCCATCTCAGGATTCCCTGAGAAATTCTTTCCTCACAGGAAAGGATTTCCTACTGTAGGGAAGGCTGAGGTACCACGAATATGCACCCGTGTCAATCCATACGGCACGGTCATAGCTGATTTTGAGAATGTTATGATCTAACTGACTGTATTGACAATCCTTTTTCCAGCTTTTGTAGGGCATTTCATTCCTCTTTCCCAGATACAGCTGATTAAACCGTGACTAGAAAACTGTCACAGGCTCCCTGTACCAGGGAATAAACTGAAGCTGTGAGACTAGGAACTACATTTTCCTGTTCTTTATATTCTTCCACGAATTCATCCTTTTCCCAGTTCTCTTCTTCTGCACTGCTTTTCTGAATCTTTTTGTTCCTCCCTTCCCTTTATTCCCTCTGGATTATCTGTCCATTTAAAATTCTAACACAGTAACCATTTCTCACACTTTTAATGACAGCTCATAATTGCTGACAAGAAAGAGAACTAAACCATGTGAAAATGTGTATGCATTAAATTGTCATACTGTCATAGACACTGCTGAGATTAGTAATGAGGAGGTTTGGCCTTAGTTAAGACAGCTAAACAACAAATGTATACCAGTAAGAAATGGCAGAATATAAAAATGAATAAAATAAGTGGCTGTGGAAAGATAAATTAATATAGTTAGGAAAGCTATGTTAGAATCAGACAGAAAAAAACAGTTCCCTTTATGTAGCATAGAAAACATGGGAAATAATACTTTGGGACAACTGGCAATGAATGACATTTGTGGCACCTAACTGGTGCCATTCCATCATCATTCTGCAGGAGAAATGGTGACTCCACAAAGATTCCCTGCCTTCCTTGCTGTAATCACTGCATGGGGTTCAAACATGCTGTATGGACACAACCACAAAACTCTTCCACAAACCAGGTTCCTGGGACCATGGGTCATGCAAACACATAAACTTGTTGATTCACTAAAGATAATTTCTTGATTTATTTTTTGCACTTCTGCTTCTCAGTCCATGCTATTTGACTGAAGCAACAGACCAAAAGATTTAGAGGCTTCTCTTTACCAAGAGAAGGAAAAGGTGACAAATTCTGCTGAGGATCCTCTTGAATGCAGGAAGAAGGGATTTTATGAGAGAGGGAGTTGGAAGTATATCATGGTTTGTTTATTTCTGTAGCGATGTCTATAGCTCCTGCCTCCCTTGCAACCTTCTAGGAGTGTTTACTTTTAGACAGAAACATCATGAAATCAGCACTGTAATCCAGTTCATTACTGGGTTTATGGGTGGAATTGCAGTCCATCTCTGCTGTAAAATATGGCTTTAAAAAGGCCAGCTTTGCTAAGGATTTTTCAGTCAGTTCATTAAGACAATACCTTTCTATATCTGCTCACAGGAAGAGGTTTTTAGATGAAAGAAGTTAAAAGCTGAAGCAGTGAAATTGAGAAGAATTCACCTCTTTACATTTTTATGAGAAAAAAAAATATTGCACTAACAGGAGATTTAAATTTAAGCCATGACAGTCCAACTCAAAAAGTCCCAGTGTGCTACCCTGAATATCCAGTATTTACCCCAAATTATCTGCTGTTGAAAGCCTGATTGTGTCTCCTGAGGTTTCCATGAGAGGTTCTAGTAATTGGGGTTGCAGTTGGCCAGCTGCTGTTTAAGTCAAGCTCCCCTAATTAGAGAGACCTGTCGGTGCTCCCCAGGGAACTGCCTCATCAGGACATCCATGTTTATTTCTGCAGACCCCCTCAGACTTTTTTACCTTCAAGGTTACCTAGAAAATGTGCTTCTCAGAAACACAAAGTGATTCCTGCATCAACATAGATATTAGTTGGAATGTATTAACTTTGATCAGGATAAACTGGGGATGGGGGAATGGTGTAGGCAAGGGGAAATGACAAGAAACTGATAATCTACTTGTGATCTGTTCTACAAAAGTCAAAGAGGGTGAGATTTTGGGTGGATTTGTGTTAGAGATTTCTGGTTTTATTCACTTCTGAGGATGTATGAACCTTCTAAGGGAGGGAGGTGAATGGCCCAGGTGTATTTTGGAGTGCCAGATCTCAAATCCAATACACATTTTACCCAATAGAGGAGCTATCATGCAAACCTATTTCAGTGATCTGGGGGTGTGCAGGAGGGATCCCAGATTTCCACAGCCCCTTTTAAAATAGCTTGCACACAGCAGTGAGGCTCGGCAAATGACCTCCTTTCACATGACTAAGTCTTGGCTGACTAGCTTTTATAGTCAGCCCATAATGTAAAAACATATAGAATACTAATCTTAAGCACAGCTTACATTTTCCTTCTTTCTCACCTGATTCTGATCTCAGAAAATCAAGGCAGTGGCTTATTAGTCCCACGCTTTACTTATGGAACACAAAACAGTTCTTCTCATGCAGTATTTCCCTTATGAAATTCTTGTTTGAGGTAGGGAAAATGTAATTTTCTTTTTGGAACCAGAATGAGATGGCCACAGCCATAAGGCTCTGTTACAGATGGGTTGATGGGAGAGCTGAGACAAGAATCTCTTTGCTGAACAATCTAAGGAATAAAAGTTCTCCTTGTGCTGAGAATAGATGCTAATACCAGGATCACCCATTGTTAAGCAAAGCTCTCATTAAAGCAAGGCAGAAAAGAGCAAACTCTGGACAGAATGATAGCTTTAAAAGCGGATTTTTCAGCTTTTGCTAAATTTCACAGCCGCCTATACCATAGATAACCAGTGTCTGCTTTGCACTGGGGTGGAGGATTATGGCAGCTAAGGTGCACTTTTTTTGTGGACTTCTCCGCATTTCAAACATTGGTAATTAAAATGAGAAAGGTTTATTTTCCTGAAGAATTTCAATTGCAGAGGAAATACAAGAGAATTTAATCTCCCATCCTAATGTTTCTGATATTTTTTTGAGATGCAAGAGGCTATTTCTGGTGACTGTAAGAACCTAGGACACCGGCAGGTTTGAGATAAATCAAGGTTTGATGACTTACAGCCATGTCCTCCAAGCTCTGGGACATAGACTGAAAGGATCAGCTTTTGGAGGAAAAATTGTCCTATAATCCTAGGTACTGAGCACTCAAGTTTGGCCCTGATTTACATTTCTGTTGAAAAATTATAAACCCCAAAGCATCCAGGAGATATAACCCCAGATCTCTTAGGTCACTAAGGATCAACCATGCAGTGAAATACCTTAACATATTCTATCACCCTCCTCCCCTCATTTGTCATTGTACATTTCAGGGCGATGTCAAGTTGAGGTAGAGGCCATGTCAAAACATCTGGTGCACAATGAAATGAAGACTGAAAAGATTAAGTATGAGCCTCAAGGTCCACTCAGGGAAACTGGCCAGAGGAAAATTCACAGATTCATTTTGTAGGGTTTTGTTGTGTCTTAGGTGGGTTTTGCAGTGTGTGTCTTAAATCCTGCTGCTAATTCTGACCCTTCTCTCTCTTGTTACATTCTGCTTTCTTTACTATAGATTTATCACCTGTCTCCTGGGTAACAGCTCTCACTACTGAGGACTGGTTTCTTGTGACGGTATCCTTTCACCTCTTTTCCCTCATAAGGGCTTATTGAAAATTACTTTCCCCACTTACTACTGACTTAGTAATCTATCTGGTCTGCAATTTGATTCCTAGAACATTTCTTTCTGATCCCAGACTGTCATCATCATCACTGGAAGCATTTGACCTGAAGAGAAACAACTGACCTGCCCCCTTTTCACTTGTATAGCCAAATAGAGCTCTTTAACTCTAAAATTCCCAAATATTATGACAGATTTGGAAGGGATGAGCCAAAAGTATGGAGATCAGCTATCCTTATGGTTTCTGAGTTTAGCTTAACCTCCAAGTGATAAAACAGGGCTGCAGGTGACACAATTTCCCTTCATTTCCAGTATGGCCCAGCCTGCAAATACAAACTTCCTTGTGCATATCAAATAGAAGGGAAATCATTATTTGTGATTATTTGGTCACAGAGACTTGATATAAAGTTATCAGAGCAGAACCAGAGCACAGTGATTATGGCATGCTATTGCCAGCTGCAGAAGAATGGAGGGACATGAACAGACTCAAAAGTCTGGCAAGCTTTATTGCTGCACTTGGTTTTGAAAAATCCTCCAAGTCTCTCTTTATAAGCAAGAGACATACTGCGTAATTCAAAATAAAATGTCTCTTTCAGAAAGCCATTCCAGTGAAATTCCAAGTACTCTTCACTCACCTGTTCCCCCAGTACAGGTTCCCTCAACAGCCTCTTCTTGTGGTACTACAAATAATTTCATTAACACTGCTCTTGTTCCTGGGCACAGCTCCTACAGTGACATCTATGACTTTCCAAAACCAAGGAATGGAACAACCAATTAATTTCTTCATGGCTCTACTTCTCTTCATATGTTACATTTTCAAATTCGAAATTATTTTTCTCTCAAATCAACAGTAATGTGAAAATAATACTGAAAAAACCCCTTTATTTCAAAAATTATTTGCCTGCCCCATTCCACTGGATTACTTTCATCTTTAACTGTGTACTTGAAAATCCATCTGCATGTTGCTTTCTTCTTTTTTATAACATAAACTATGGCAAGGAAAAGAGAAGCAAGAGAATAAATACCAAGGGCCACTTTTTCCAATGGAGTTCCAAAAAGTCACAGATTGTACGTGCTGGTGTACAGCTTTACATGAAAGTGGGTGTATATTTGCATATATAAAACACATTGTTAGCCACACAGTATGTTATGAATGTGTAATGTCCCACTGCCTGCACAAACACTCACACATACCCCAAACATATCTCTGCAGAATGACTCACAGTTTGCCTTGAAAAGGCAAGTGGAACTGGCAAGGCTGTGCTGATATTTCTACCTAATGAAAGTTTTCCAAGCACAGAACAATCACCTGTGCTCCTTGGGTATGAAACCCAGCGACGCTGAAGTTGTAATTGTAAGTCATTTCTTAATGATCAAAGAATTACATTCTCCAGTAAGGTAATCTCTTTTTGGGAGGGGGTTGTGTGTGTGGTTTTTTGTTTGTCTGTTTTTAAATCTATTTCTCTCACCACCACCAAAGAGCATTATAATACTTTTTAAAAACAAATTACTTCTGCAAGGAGAACAGAGCATAAGGAGAACAAAACATAAGTAATTTCAGCCCAAAGGGTAATTTTTCTGGAAAGTTTTATGCAGCTGAATACAAGGGTTTGGCATGAGGGTGTTTTTTCACTCATGACTATAATGCCTTGTTATAATGAATGTTAAAAGTCAATCCTTCATTACCCAGCAAATAGAAATTAAATAGAAACCCACTAGGTGACTTGGATTTAAGATTCAGTGACAATATATTTCCATCAGTCCAATTTAGTTTTCTTTTACTGTAAGGTCATTACCTTGTGAATGCAAATCTGGAGAATGTCTTCACAGCCATCTTTGGGAATATTTGGAAGTGCATTAGTAGGCATCTAGCCATTCCAGTTACAGAAAGGAGCATTAATCACTAATCCATACAAAAGTATCTACCTGATGACAGTGTACTTAGAATCTTCTTCCTAATAGACAAAAGGAATATGTTCTTAGAAATGTGCAGAAACTATTTTATTTATTACATAGAAAAAGCACTACTTTTCAGAAAAATATTTTAATTTTCTTCATTACCACAGAGCTTATGTTCTTCTGCCTTTTATTTCCTATGGGCTTGTCTGTGTTGTGTATTACCTTTTTGTGGTCCACTTTAAATACCAAACTGACACAACCAAACCCAGTTTTTTAGACTTGATCTCATGAAAATAAACACTTTCCAAGGGATGTGGAAAGGGGAATAAGGTAACAGTATTAATATTATTCTAAATTTCACACATTTGCCAAGGCAATTACAATGTCCCCATTGCCATCACAGTTACACTGAGCCCTGGGTCACTGATCTTCTGGGAAAGGGAAGCATCCAGAAACCATAGGAGACTTGCCCTGGCAGATCTCACATTCAAAGACCTTCCTTGAAAAAGACTGTCTTTGCACTTCCTAACTGCTGCTCCTTTACACCCCAAGCTTTAAGCCTGGAAGAAAACACCATATTTTAACACCATTGAGGAAGACCTGTACTGAGATACAGAGATTGAAAGTAGAGATAAAACTGTAAAATATTGGAAGATAAAACTTTTTTTCCGACTTCCTAACTAATTTAGCAGTTGTGCCACATTTCAGCCACAGCACATTTATGGGAAATCAGTACATGTACTCTTCAACTCTGCTTTTCATGACAGAAATTATAAGGGTAAACATCAGGGAATCTAATAACCTGTAAGACTGAAACCTCCAAATTACTTTTCTGTTTCTTTCAAGAAGTGGAGGCCTCTTTTGCTAAAATATACAAGAAAAGTATGTGTTTGTTGGAATTCTGGACTGTCTTAGCAAAAGATATGAGTAAATCTGGAAGACAAACTGGAATTTTATCCACAACAGTTTGTGTAATATTAGGTAAGCAATCGTATGTGACTGTAGGCGTATATCTCTCTAGCCTGAGTGGTTGAAGCTGATCTCTGTTCTGCTGAGTGAGCCTCTTCAGTTGCTAAATAAACCTTTTTTTCAAAACCATTTTCCATCTAAGTCACTTTAGAAATTCAGATCAATGTTCTGTAGTAAAGAGTCGGCTCCCGTTTCAAATAAAGCAATTCTAAAGAGTTAGAAATGCACTTGATAGCAATCCAAACCATGAATCTATACTAAAGCTGCATTTAGTGGACAGTTTTGAAATATGACAAAGAGCCTTAAAGTAAAACCAGATTTTGATTAAATGTTTAAAGATCATCTATGGAACTGACATTTACCTAAACTGTAGCTTGGAACACAGACTTCAGCAAGTTTTAAGCATAATTTTAAAGCACAGAGAAGTCAGCTCCCTTTCAACAGAGACTGCCCAACATATAGTTTATAGCAAAACCTATTGTTTATTCTGTGGCCTCAGGTGTTTTGAATGGATTTACAATGTAGCATTTGGGATCTGCAACACAGCATTCAGAGTAAGCCCTGAAAGACAAGTGATGCCAGCCTATGGTAGGACCTGATCTCGGTATTCATCAAATCATCTCAAAATCAGCTGTTAGGAAAGGAAAGATGGGAACAAAGGAAGTCTGAAAACCAATGACTTCTGAGCCAAAAAGGGATTAGTGTGTGAATCCAACCACAAAGTTTTGTATACCTCCAGATGACAGTCTCAGTTTTCCATACTGAAATAACTGCCAGGAGACCATTTGATTAATGAACTATTGTCCAGAAATTGTTATTGTGAAGAATAATAGCAAATATGAAGAAAGGAGGCAGAAATGTGGCTGTAAGGAAAAGAAAATCTCCATCACCCTTTTCACTGCATCTACAGTTTTTAATTTTTTTTTCAGTTTTCCCTCACCGTTTTCTTCAAACCACTCTTGTTGTGGTGCCATGTCCTTCTGTAGAAGCTTAAGAGGTGCTTTAGCTGAGAGGCAATGGGAAGAGACCTGCAAACCTTTATGTGCCTGATGTGGGCAGAGAGGTGAGACACTTGAAATTCGATCTCTTTTTACTGCAGGTTTATTATCTACAGGCTACCCACTTGTTCCTTGGGCATCAGGGGCATTTTGATGTTTGAAAAAAGAGGGCTGAATTTGGGGCATGCTGAGCACCAATTTTAGTCTAGCTAGGGAGCAAGGAAGGATTTAACTGTTGGTCCATCTGCAAGCAGCATCTGGGAACAAGAGCTTGGAAATACTTATTATTTATCAGTATTGTGAGTCCAGTCCCAGCACAAGTCTCCCAAGAAAAGCCAGAGTGTGAGCTAAACACGTACTGTGACACAGCTCGTCAAGAGACCAAGATAAAGAAAAGAGCAAAATAAAGAAATCTTTGAGATACAACTCACAAGAGATTTATTAGGGGATTGCAAATTACCTACAAGATTTCTTCAGTTAATTGGTTCAATTAATGTGATGATCAGATCTTTAAAATCTAAAAAAATATAGAAGACAACTGAACACTTTTCTAAGACATGCCTACATTTTCTATAACATTTTTGAAGCATTAATCCATTAATCTTTGCAACACACCTACAACTCAAGTATCATTATTTGTATATAATGGGAAAAGCTAGACACTGAAATTAAACTCAGAGAGACAGTTTTAAAGTCATAAAAGCATCCAGCTCTCCAGGTGGAATTCAGAGTATCTGCCAGCACAACTGCTAACATTTTAGCAACTGTCCTCACAGCTATCCCAAGATATGAAAGCTGGAATCAGGAAAAAATCCAAAGACAACAGTAAAGCTTTGCAACCTCTTCACAGAGGATAATTTAAGGACTTGCATTAATTGCAAGGTGAAAAAAGTACCTTCAAATCAGCAGCACGCCACACGCATACTGCCACATACTGAATTGCATTGCTGCTTTTACAAAAGTTGAACCCTAAAAGCCTCACTCAAAACTAGGCTAGGTCTTGAGTTTAAGTCTGCTAAATTTAGCCATCCAAGGTATTTGCCTGGCTTGCACAATCCACACAGAACATAAGCACCTCTCACAGGGCAGTTCATTCTCTCTTGAGGTGGGACTTGAAAACACATTTTTCCCATGGACAAGAGTGATAAACACTGAAGACTGCACATCTGCCTCTCAGGTGGCTGAAGGCAGGGAAATGGGTCTGATCCTTAAACAAAGTTACTGTCATTTCTCATCATGATTTTTCTACTTCTCCAAAATCTCATTCTCTCTTTCTCTTTCTACCTTTTAGTCTGTAAGCTTAACAAAAATCTTCCTGCAATTTCATACTATTTTCCACCAGTCCTTCCACTGTTAACTATGTACACAGGAGAGGATTAGGGTTTTAAGATAGTGATATATATCCACACCAGATTTTTGTTTTAAATTATATGGGGTAGCCACAGTGCAAACACACTTTGGTACCTTCCAGAGCACAGCCCACTTGTTAAGCAATTCTCATTAAAATGTGAAACCAGCTGTGGGTTGATGGGACTAATGGACCATAAAGAGATCAGTTCAGTGTAATGTCTTATTAAGGAGAAAAACTTAAGAGAAACCCATTATTAAGCCTTAACTGTTATGTTTTATCTTGGTGATGAAAACTCACTTAAAAAAGACTTAGTTCACACTAGTCTGCTTTTGTTTGGAGAGAGAAGACAGAACTCTCTCAGAATTCAGCTTGATAAATTATACAATTACATATCCAGGGATTTGGTTTTGATGCTTTTAGTGCCTTCCGCCTTTGCAACTTAGAGAGCCAGAAGCAACACAGAGCTAAAAGCTGACAGGAAAAGGTTTCTAATCTTTTCACTGTAGAGACAGTGAAAAAAAGAAACTTGAAGGAACAGTATGAACCAACTCAAGCATTCTGCTTTGTTAGAAAGCAAAGAGGAAAAAAAATTGAGACTTTGAAGTCACAAAGGTTGGTTCTGCTGACCCAGGGAGGGGTCAGTTGGCAAGCAGAGATGCTCTGTAGACATTCTCTCAGGCCACTCTGACCTCCAGGGAAGCACAGGCAGCCCCCACTGCTCTACAGTACCCCTCCTCATCAGCCTTTCCTTGTTCCCCTGGGTTGGAGGCAGATGGAGCTGTGGAAGCTCCTGGTGCAGATTCAGCCCCCTGAACTGACAGAATACAATGCCTGCTGCTGCAGCATGAGGACTCAGCCTAAACTGAGACCAGCATAACACAAAGAAAATGTTATCCCTACCCTAAATTCTTGGTTTCCTAGTACTTCTAACCATAAAGAAAGCCATCTGTAACTGCTCTCATGAAGAGCTGCATGTGATTCCCTGCTCCTGTTGTGTTTTAAGGTCTCTGGAGGCTGCAGTTAGGCTGTAAGAAGGAAAGATTCTGCCTGAGCTCACTCATCGGGCCCTACCATCACACAGCATGTAGCTGCTGCTTCTTAACGTGCACCTGCAATGCTCACTAGTGTCTCCACTTCCAGGGAATAAGTGTGGGTTAGTAGCAAGGCACCAGATGCTCATGGGTGTAACTGGGTTGCTACCTCAGCGCTGGTACTCCTGGGTTCAAGCACAGCCACCCTGAAATAATGATGACAAGTGACCATCTCACTACTACACAATCACATTCCCCTACACAGTTCCTTTACACATGCAATTATGGGATACCAGATGCAATATAACCAAACCATAGCCCAGCCCGGAGCAAAGAGCAGCAGCACAATCCCTGCTTTCCAAAATGCATCAGCCACTCAGCTGCTGTATGCCCTGGCCTACCCAGGAGTAAAGAGACTCTTGGGTTAGTTTAGGTCATAACTGATACTGAAGTGACTACAGAAGGAGTTGAGGAAAAAATGATATAAAGAACAGTAACACATTGCCAAGACCAGATGGTAATCACTCATGAGTTTTAAAGCAATTCGAGGATGAAATAGCTAAATTGCTGGAGATTTGTGTAACCTTTCATTTAAAACACTCTGGGTACTTAGAACTGGAGGATAACATATGTGATGCAGAGGTCCCAGAGGAGAATTAAGGGAATATCAGACTGATGTCCATATTGGAAAAACTAAGAGAAACTATAAAGGGTTAGCATACAACTGCATAAGCATTGTACCATAAATAATCCATACTGATAGAGTCACTGAAGCTTTATATAAAAGGTCATAATCCTGCTTTTTTTTGTGATGTCAACAAGCTTATGTGTGGGACAGGGTTATCTGAAAAATACAGCCTGTTTTTAATTCCAGAAGGCTTTGAGAAAGACTTTCAATGCAACTTTTAGATAGAAGCTCTTGCATGGTTATAAGTTAGGAAAGAGAAATCATCTGTTCTTTCAGTGGAGGAAAGAATCAAGAGGAATTTTTCAGGGGTCTGTGCTGAGACCTCTACTGTTCAACATATTCATAAGAAAAGCTAGAAATGGTTGAATAGCATTGTCATACTAAGGCTAAATACTGCAGTCTGGAAAAGGGATAACTGGGGATGATGTGGTATATGCAAAATAATTGTGTAATGGATAGATAGGAATTGATGTTCACTGTCTTTTAGTACAAGAACTGGAGAGCACCAAATAAAGATAACATCAGCAAGGTCTGGCACAAATACAATATTTTGCTTATTCACACAGTAAACCATAGACTGCAGAACACATTGCTAAATTACTTAAGGATGCTAAAAATTGTCATGGGTTGAAAGTACACTTGGAAGAAAGATACAATGACAATGACAAATATATTGAAAAACTAGGAAATCTCTGAAGTGGAAAGATTTGGGGCCTGAAAGAGATTCAGGAAGAAGTTTTACAAGAGTTTGCCATTTCTTATTCTTCCTAAGAAGTCTGTTCATAGGTACTTTTGGTAGCAGGGTACTTGGGTTGGATAGATACGTGTTCTGGCCCTGGACAGGCATCCAACTGACCATAACATATTCATATCCCCTTCTGACCATAGAATAAGCAGATGAATTCTAAGCTTTCAGTGAATGAAGGCTCTTTGAAATGCTCTGTCCCAAAAGAACGCACCAGGGAATAAGCCATCCATCACGTCACTTGCTTTCCTTTAATCTATGTGTAGTTGACAAAGGTTTGAAGCTTCTTTGAACATGAGTTTTCAGTGCTGGAGGATCAGGCTTTCTTGTGGAAATCAGCTGTATTTCCATGAATGTTGTGTCAGGCTATAGGTGCCTCATCTGCTCCTGCCTCAATAAAGTTTATTTCTGGTAGCCACAGTAAAGATCGGGACACCTCAAAACAGAATTATAGTAAATGGCTCAGTTAAAGAGGATTTTTCTGAGACATTTCAGAGTGATTAAGGTCTCCCTGAATGTCTTGAGACTAGGTAAACTCTCTTCAACATCTCATCATTTCCTTGGAAAGGAAAAGGGGTTGGGACAAGGAATCAAAGACAACAAATGGTAAACCTGGAGGGTAGGGGAGCTGAAGAACATAGACAACAAAAGAGAAATGCAGTATGGCAGCTGGCAGAAAACAATCAGTGGTGACACAGAAAACGACTGTGATTTTCAAGAAGTTTAAGTCAAGGTTCTAACCTTGATACAGACCCAGATTCCAGTGCTCTTACTCACATTAAATAACATCTGTTCTGTCAGTTGCTATTTAGGAGACATCTCCCAGATACCACTGAAGCCACCCAGGTGGAGATGTCATCAGCATGGGTTGGAGATAGGGATCTCACCAAATTAAAACAGGTCAGAATCAATCTCTGTTTGAAGTCAGTCTCTTAAAGGAATGGAAAACCACTTATAAACACTCATTCTTCTGAAACAAACCTGGGGGTTCAGGTAAACTCCTTTTTTAAATATCATATCTCACAATTCTAAAAAGCTTACAGTATTCCATATGCAGAATAAGGAAGATTATTAATTTCAGGGGTATTTTAAGGTAAGGGCAATAGAGCAGGGTGTATGTTCATGTGTGTGAGAAAATGAAACTGATTAAAAGTACAGGAATTCCACAACTTGAATTAAGTAAAATTTTGTTGAAGGAATCCTGTTTCCATTCTGCAGTCATTCTGCTCTTCCTTGTATACTAGACAAAACACAGCATACCAGCCCTGGTGTGCTGTGGCTTCTTAGACCACATCTCTCACCTACTGAACTTTGGAGATTTACTCCTATGGACATCTAAAAATTTTCTTTAGGAAAGGGTTTGAATAACTTTATGGCAAATTCAGTGATGATGGGACCAGGATTCCTGGAAGATGCAATGCATTTCCAAGATCTCTGATAGATTTGCAGTAGTCTATTAAAATTCAGTATCTAATATTGTTCCTATTTTCAGTTTTCTGCACACTTGCCCCCATGGAAGTTGCCAACTTTGTAGTAGCAGCTTTGTTCATGAACCAGCTCCTGAACTACCTAACATAAAACTGGAGGAATTCTACCTATTATCTCCCTTCCTTTTCAAGTAATTCATGTTTCTTTCAATTATTATCTTCCTTTGAAAGAATTATCTTTTAATCCCTTTGGTGAATTTACATCTGTTCTTTGCTGAAAGGAATCTGAATTCTAAATACAACACTTTCAGTCTGCAAGATTTTACTGTCTTGAAGTTCAACAAAGGAATCCTTATGCCAGGAAGTATTGCTTTATGATTGAGAGTTGGCTGCAGCTTTTGAAGGTGAGGTTAGGGGTACAATTGCATAAAATGCCCAAGAAAACAATACTTCTCACTGACCTCTGACTTTATCCTTACCTCACTGTCAGAGCTTCTGTAATGCTGCTGTTTGTCTTTAACATTTGCTTTCTAAAGTCGTCACGTGGTACTAAATCCACAAGACCTAAACAGAATGTGAGACAAGCACAGGCTGCTGCAAAAAAAGGTGAGTATGTGACCTGACAAGGTCCTGAAGTCAACAAAATTGCACTGATTTTTTGTGCCTGAAAGGCCACAGCAAACACACACGAGGACATACAGCTGCCAGGAGGTACAGCTGTAATTTCATGCTGTGACAATGCCCTGAAGAAACTTCATATAGACACATGTTTCTGGATATGTTCTGTGAATCTGGAACACTCAAGGAAGGGAAAAAAATGAGCTGTACAGCAGCTTCATAAACTACATTCCCTGTGGGAATCCCAAGTGAATCTGATATGCTTCTTCCTATTAACCTCTGAAACCAGTGGCTAGTATCCTTTAAAAAACCATTTGCTTCAGTATATTAATCACAAGCATTTCCATTTTATATGAGCAGGTCCAGTGAAAGGTCACAAAAGTATCAGCATATCCTGCTTGCTGATTACCCTTCTTCTTTAGCACCAAACATAATTGAGGATGTAGTGGACAACTAAGTCACATCCAGACTCAGCTTGGGCTGAAGCCATCTGTGCAAGAACCACACTGATTTTTAATGATAAAGGCAACCATGAAAAGAAAAGCCTGCCTATATGCTGTTTAATATGGATGTATCACACATGGCAATCACAGCCCCAGGTGTATCTGAGCTGCTAGAGCAAATAGTTTGTTTCTGATTAACAGCTCATTTTTCTCTCTTAATTACAATCATGTACTTTTTTGGGAAAAAAAAAAACAACAAACCACCAACAAAAAAAAAATCACTTCAAAGATCATTTTAGAAAAGGCAAGCAGGACTGAGGAAGTCAACACTGGTTACCCACCCATAAAGTGTTTCTTCCATGTCTCTGCTTTTGGAGATGTGGGTATTTGAGGCATTGCTTGCAAAAGCAATGCTACAGTGGCACAGCTGACTTGTTGAGATGCTTGTGATACCTGTGGAAGGCAGCACTTCAGGAGAGGAAATGCTGCACAGCTTCTGTAAAGGAAGAAGATCTAGATGATCTATTACAATTTTCTTCTTAGCCAAAACACAGACAAGATAGCCAGCATGGACGGAAGAACAGCCAGAAAACTCCGTCAATTAATCTGGCAGATAATGTTTAAAATATACCCAGAGGTCACTGGCTCCTTGTGTTACAATCCCATCTCTTCACCAGGAGCTTTGTGCTCAGGCTGTGCTGGGCTGTCTCACACGCTGAAGAGGGTGTGCACCAGCCCTCCCCGGGGAGGGGAGGGAGATGCCAATCACCAGCGTGCATCTCCAACAGAGGGCCCGATCTTAGTATCAAAGTCCTTCCCTAGCTTCACATAGTGAAGTACCGCAGGAAAGATGGAAGGAGAGGGACATTTTCCATGAGAACAAGGTTTGACATTCGAGCACAATTAGTGCTAACACTTCTTGCTTCACAAACAGCTTGTAGAAAATGTGAAGGGTTGCAAGGATCTCCTTTAGAGGAGTATCCATACTTAGATGTTTGCCTGGGGTGTGCATTACACAGCCAGTCACCAACAACAATCACTTTATACCCTCCTACACACAAAGCCTGTGCTATCCCTATCACTGCATCATTGCTCAACAGACAGTTTCACACAGGCTGTCACACGTGAAAGTGAGGTCACCAGAGGGGAATTATGCTATCACACAAAACAATGTCTATCTTAGGCTATAAACATGTGACATCTTTTCTTTCAGCTTTTGGGTTGGATAATTTTGTGAATAACGGCAGAGAGAAAGAAGGACAAAGGAAAGAAGAGAAAAAAGTGATAGCAGGGTAGCTACTATCTGCCTCGTGGGTTTAATTAATTGCTGTATTAAAATTGGAAATCTCTCCAATGCAGACTGTGACTGGGGCCTATGCAGGGTTTAAAGATCCAAGTGCATTGTATGTAGACTTACAGAGAATTTCTTTCACTAGGGCCTGCAAAGGCTGACAGTGCCAGCAGGAGGGAGATCAGCACAGCCCTTTCAGGGTAAGGCAGGCAGCACTGCACCCCACTCACATGCCTAGAGCTGAGCTACAAAGACCGGGCTAGGATGAGGAGCTGGGTGGCCAGAGCAAGCCAAATGGCAAAATGAGAAACAGCAAAGAGACAAGAGAGACCAGGAGCTACACACCAGTCACAGCAGAGTATCAGCAGGGTATCAGACTCATGGGAGCTGCATGATATCCTTCCAGGTGACCTCTCTCACCTGCCTGCGAGGACCATGACAAATAGAAGCAAGGACATTATAGCTTTATAACCCTGAACAGAGACAAAATGAACAGAGGATTACAACCAGGAATAGCCTCTAGATCACTTATCTTCTTCACTATATATTATTGATAGTCTCTGTAATTTTCATGACCTATGTTCAGTACTTGTCTAATCTTTTTCACACGGTCTTACTGCACATGCAAGTCCAGTGCTTCCAAGCTTCTGGGCAGTTGCCTGGGGTGGCACTCACAAGGGGAATGTTTCAGGAGCTGAAACCCATGTTAAAAAAAGGATTCTCAAAACATTTCTCCCCATGTGCAAGTATCTTCATGACTTGCACAGATATTTTAACATTCTGTCCAAATATTTGTGCCTCTGGCATTCCTCTGTTATATTTCCATGTCCTCATTGGAGATCTGGCACCTCTTGTGAGAGCTGTCCCTCACCCTTCTTGCCTATTTTCATCCCTGAGTCTGTCTAGGGGGCCGTAGTTTTTGGACAAAGTGAAAGAGAAGCATTTCTGGGATAGTGCTTAATCCCTTGGAGCCATCTCCTTCTGTCTGAGCTATATGGGTGCTATTGTTTGAGACACAGGGGTTTTGATAGAAAGTGTGGACAAGTTCACTTTTTTTGCTAGTGATGAGTAATTTGTTTTCAGAGATTTCATTTCCCAACACAGGAGAGCATTAGACTGTAAGATCAGGAGTTAGGCCATGAATCAGCTTGCACATATACAGAATAACTGGTTTTGTTTATGAGTATTTTGGGTGTTCCTTGATTTCTTTGAAATGATTTTCACAACCTTCCTTTTTAATACCTCAGGGGATAAAACCCAATGCAGTGCATATGAAGAGGACATGCAATAAAAAGCATATAATGTAACTTAACCTTCTATCTGAGTCTATCCCTCCTTCCTTGCAAGTGGAAAAACACAATTTAAAACAGAATGGTGCACAACCAATTTTTTAGTCATTGCATCTTGCTTTTTGCCTGCAAGAGACCAATCATGCTTTAAAACCCCTTTTGCAAGCAACTCCCCTTCCCTTCTTTAGAGGAGGGAAATGCTGGCCTGCAGTCAAGGGGAATGCAGGCTCAGACAAGTCCTGGAGTGTAAAATTACATTGGGTTTTGGCTCAGGTTCCACAAGGCAGATCCAACAGAGCTGCTACATTTTCCCTGGAAGCTTTGGTATCCCCTTGCAGAGTTTCTTTAAGTCTGCCCTGATATTTTTCAGAATCGGGAGCATACATGAGAGCACAGATGCAATTCAGAGAACTCTTGCCTCAGACCAGCCCAAGGCTGCCTATTCTCTAGGTATGTGATCACTCTAAGATCAAAAAAGAGCAGAAAACTGACTTAAAAAGTCATACAGATGGGAAAATCCTTCGAAATATTCAGCTAATTCTGCTTCCCTGGCTCTGATCTCTCCAGAACTGAAGAACTGACTTCTGTTCTATTCTCCTGAGACGAAGCCCTTGGAAATCGAAGATTTCCGTCAATTTCTTCAGTTTTAAAAACCTCCTTTCTCACTTCTCTGCAATCCTTTGTCTGAATGGCACCAGGGTGACAAGAAAAACATTTGTTTAAGTTCCAAAGGCTCCAGAGATCTTAAACATCGGAGAGATTTTGGATGCATTAGCTGGCATAACAGAATTAAAGGTGGGAAGCACAGTGTGCCACAGCTTACCGTTGTCCCAGGATCATGAAGAGGTGTGTAGAAGCACCTTGGTCCCCCCAGAATTTTGTGATTTCCATTGCAGTTTCTCCCCAGAGATGCAGGTTCAAGGCTGTGTATTCCAGAACTCTCAGCCACGTCACTGCTGCTTTGTGTGTCCTCCTTATCTGTTAGCAGCAGCATCCTTCAGCAATCTCTGGGCCTACATGCAAATCACATGCAAATCACAGACTTCCCTGTAAGGGATTGCAGGCGTGGTTAAGAAAAAAACCCAAAATATTTTGTTCATAAAGAATAAAAAGGTAACTCAGTAAAATGATATGTCAAACAGCTGACTCAACTTTAGCCATTGCAACAATGCAAACAATGCATCATTCTGTATTTTCTTGTGAATTGTAATCACCAAAGGCACATAAACCTTTACAGTGAAAACAAATGTGAACAAAGTTGTTGATCCTAGTCTTACAGAGGCAGAAATAACCAGACACCTGGACAGGTATGACTTCAGCAGAAGCCAATTCTTAGGAGCAAATTGGATCAACAATTTCTAACACATCTGTCCCTTTAATTACACAGATCTGTACTGTGTTTGCTTGGCTGCTTGATTTTTTGCCATTTCTTTTCTCTCAAGGATTTTCAAAGGTTTCAGACTTCCACTTTCTGCATACCACTTCTTTCTTTCCAAAGAATTCCTGCTCTTTTTTCATGTTCCATTTTAAATCCAGTCCCACCTACAGCACATTTTGATATTTCTGAGCTGTCACTTCTACCTATGATTCATTTTTGCGTGTTTTGTCATTCCTAATTTTGCAGTTTCTAGAAGTGGTTGAGGAATATGGCAGGTGATAGAAAGATCTACAGGAGAGAAGGAAGAAAACATCTTGTATTTCTTAGTGAGATAAATTGCAGGCTGTGACATTTTCAACAGTCCATATGGAGGTGATCAAACTGCCTCCAAAGGACAGCAAAAGCTTCTTCACAGAGCCTGTAATATGCATATATAAGACATTTCAATCACTTCTATCACCTGGCATTTCTCCTTAGGTTCTGTTTCCTATGTTCCCATGACCTGGGGATTTTTCAGTCCTCCAAGGCAGAGCAGGAACTGGGCTGATGGAGGTGGCATATTCCCCATTGGCAGAAATGGCCAGATACAAGGGAATACTGGAGAACATTTTTTATTGCTGTTGCAAAGCTTAAAAGAAAGATCAATCAATAGAATTAAACTACCCATAAACTTCTGGATTAACGTCTCTTCAGTTAGATCAATTGACAAAATATTTTTTAAAAAAATTCTGAGTTGAAATCAGATAAGAAAAACTGAATACTCGAAGATACAAAGAATTAGAACATGAAAACATGATACTTCAGGCACTGTGAATCATCTGTAAATCTTGAAATAACTCTACCTTACTGAGACAGCTCTGAGGAGCTGTACACATTTATTGTATTTGGGTCCATTTTCCTTCATTTTGTTTGTTTGTTTGTTTTTAAACTAAGGGGTCTCTATGAATGTCTCATCTGTCTGCACTGCCATACTGAATTGTAAACTATTTCCCATCTTTAATCTGGAGATTCAGAGGGCACTGCAAGGATCCAATCAAGCCAGATATTAGTTCAAATTCATAACTCTCAACTCAGTAGCTAGTCCCACAGTAATCTCATTTTGCTTTTTAGATTCAAGCTCTAATGATGGCTGCTTAAATTTCACATTGCTTTCTTCACTGTCAATTACTATATACCTCTTCTTTCTGACACGTCTTGGAACTGTTTCAATATGAAGTGTAGGCAGGGGTGTCATTAGCAGTTTGACAAATACACACATGCTACTTCTACTGCATCCTGGTCTGCACTATTCCAGCATAATTAATAAACCTGCCATGTCTCTGCAGTAAGGAATACACAGGGACTGCTAGCATCTGGAGTGCCCTAGTCAACAGCAGCAGCTTTTCAGGACTATTCCCACCAAAGCTAATGGGAACAACTTCTTGTCAGTCTGCTCATATCCTTCCTTCTTAACAGGAGGCTGTAGAAGCAGAAGCAGGCAGGATGCAGGAACCCAGGGAACACCACTACACACACACATCTGCATGTGGGTCCCCACTTAGCCCACACCTCTGGAGAAGCAGCCCTACCTCCAGTGCTGTGACATGTGGGCCAGTTCCACCTGTCCAAACAAAATCCACAAGAAATCAACCTCCAGGATTAGAGAAGGCAATGGAATACCAAAGCTGTGCTGCTGCTACACTACAGAGACCTGCTCAGTGATATGGTTTATTAGCCCAAGTGCTGCACTGCACTGACATGACTTTATTATAAAGTTTCCAACAGCTGACCTGGATTTTCTGCACACTTCCAATGGAAAGCAGCTCTTCACAGACAGAACAGGTCCTTGCAGAGCAGGTGATGGTAGTTAAATTGGTAATGGTGCCAAGCTATTCATGAGTTAGAAAACAGGCTCTCAGCCATGGTCAAATGCTACTATTATTCATTCAGACAAGGCTGCTGCTCAGAGCTGGAATGGATTGAGCACAAATAAATAAATGTCTCTCACAATCATGAAATATTTGAAAAAGGAGACTTTGGAAAGCAGTCTAAGTGCTGTTTTAGAGATGAGTTACTCAGCCTAGGACCTCCTACAAAACTGAAGCAAATGAACTATTTTTCTGCATGTCAGCACATTGTATTAGAGCAAACTTTCATTTCCCAAGGATTACACAAAAGAATTCCAAATTCATTTAGGTAAAGGTCTGTCTCCTACAATGACAGACAGTTGTCAAACACACTTGGTTCCCAAGGACTGAGATAGATTGAGGTGAATAAAAAAACCCGTGACTATTGTGCAAGAGAAGAAAAGTAGAAAAAGCTCAGACCATTTCTAGAGAAGTAACACAATCCTTAAAGGACCACAGCTTTCTCTCTCTATATAAGGAGCATTAAACATTCCAGAAGTTCAGTCAAAGCCCTTTTCTGTTTCTATGAAAAAGCTGAATCCACAGGGCATCCAAGGATGCTGATTTTAGCCGTAAGGTTAAAGGCAAAAGACTTCTTTATTTTACTGAATGCCACAGTGCCTACTTATTGCATTAAGGGTTGCTTCATTTTCAAGCTGCAGCAACTTCATAATGGCATCTTTAAACCATAATGTTCTTTTTTTATACTGGAAATGTCACTCAGCAAGTAAAACTAGATCAGCCATATCCAATTCTGTCCTTGTGATTAGTTTTCATAGCTGTTTTTCATATTGTGCTTAATGCCCTGAACACGAATAATCAAACCTGCCTAACCCATCAAACATAATGGTTACACCAAAAACCCACTAATGTAACACATATAGAATTAATATGAAGTCAGGGTTCAGGGCCAAATATGCATTAATTTGATACAGAAATCTATCCTTTATCAGTAAAATTCCCATGATATTAACAACACAGTTCTAATGGAGAGCTAAGGCAACAGAGGAGCAATGCAGAGCACAGCGTGCAGAGCTTTTTTTCCCTTGCTTATACACTTGTTGCGGGGTGACACTTACTGGAGATAATTCTCCTTCTGAAGATAATATGTAGATTACTTTCCAGAAAAACCTCATTCAGTACTGTTAAAGGACTACAGAATGTTTTTCTGAAGAAAAAGTTCTGGTTCCTCTCATCTTGCAGAGGCTATCAACAGACATGCACAAGATTCAGAAGCACTGTTGGAAAAGAAACAAAGCAAATTCCAACCTCATTTTTGTTCCACGGTTTTGATGTGAATAATCCCAACAATGGAATAGTAGAGTTTCAAATGTCTTTCTACCTTTTCAGTGTTAGTGAGGTGCTAACTGAGGGCATGAAGCACCTGCCAGAAACCTCTGGAGAGTCACTTATCTAAAGATGATATTTGAAACATGGTTTCTCTGGCAGTCAGTCTTTGTAGGTAACAGCCTCCTCTTTATTTCCACTTTTTCATGCATTGAAGGTTCCTCTTAATTTCCATTCCTCTCTTTCCCTCTGCCCTGCGCTTTAAATAACCACATCTGTTATTTGGTGGCTTTCAGCAGAGAGAGCTGAGCATAATTGGAAATATATTTTCCAGTAAATTCATTAGGCAAGAAGAATACTTTTCTTTCTATTACATCAGCCCTTACACGCAGGACCATCACTTCATTTTCCATTTTACATTTAAATGTGCTTCAAAACATTCCATATCATATTACATTAGACCATGTTGTTCTGTACTACTTAACAAATGGCAGGAGGAAATTAGGAGTAGCAGCCTAATGGCCTAATTTATAGACATGGCAAGGCATCTGGAAATCAAGTTTCTACCATGGCCCTCATCAGGGATCGATTATTAGATCAAATCCTGAGAAAACTTTCTGAAACTTCGAAAGAACTCCATCAGTAAACACTGCTGACTCATCCAAAACCAACTTCCTGGGCCAATGCATTTAGCACTTGGTAAAGTTCTCTTCTACACTTGGAAATACTCTGATTCTTTTCAGTGTCCTCGCAGCAAACCCTTGATCTTCCTGCTCCTTCGCTGGGGGTGTTACAGGTAGGCAGTGAACACATCTGCCCCCAGCTCCAAGACACTGGGGACAGCAAAACTGCAAATATGTGCCCAAGTAATGACTTCCTCTTAAAATGACCCAACGTGCAAGAGTGAGAAATAATCTAATTCTCTTCACACTTTATCAGATGCTGAAGACATTAAGTCAGCAAAGAAGGCATTAGGGAAGGCAGAACTAAGCATTGCTGCCTGTCCTAGGAGGTTAAAACCAACTGCTCTGACTCATTCCAGCTGCCAGCTCTGCTCTGCAGGGCAGTGTTACTTCCACTTTCACCCACATTAACACGGGAAGTGTCCTGGCATTGCTCTGCACTGGCACACCACCTGCTAGAGCTGTGGGATGGATGCCTGGGATGTAGTAACACAACAGAGAGTTTCACATTTCCCAGAAGAAGGAGTTGGAGGCGCTGTTTGCTGACCTGCCACCTGCTGGGCAGCCTAGTTATAAATCCTCCCTGGATGACACTTCTCCCAGACCCAGCTGTTCCAGTGTCAGCCCTTCAACAGGCTCACATGGTTCTGTGCCAACCTGCCCTAGCTGCTAGCAGGTACCTGACCCTGGAGTGATACATAAAGGAGCTGGGTGCTTCTTCAGGTATTCCAGGGCTTTGACTTAAAGACTAACCTCACCTGTGGATGAGAAATGCCTTGTGTTAATCAGTTACCTTAAAAGCACCTTCAAAGCAGGGTAAAGTGAAGTGCATTCTATTTCCTAGGTGATTTACTTTCAATCTAGAAAATAAACAACCCCGTTTCAAAACTTTACAAAAAATAAAGGTGAAGAAATGAAAGAAAAGCCTGCCTCTATTCTGATCACATCTGAAAGGTAAACTATTTATATTTCTAACTCTTTTCAAATCACCTGCTTGTTGAAGCATGTTAACTTTAACAGTTTTTCCAGCCAGCCTCTCTTTTGGTGGTCTCCAGCTCCATCAATATTCCACCCTGCTTCAGGATGCCTATCAAATATATTTAATTCTATCTTAACCAACAGATAACAAGAGGAGGATTAAAGCTAAGGAAGGAAAAGGAGATGTTTCTTTAAGGGACCAATTACTCTTTGTTGTACTTGACTGGCATGTCAGCAATTTCTGAATGAGAGGTAAAACCTCTCTGCCCAAAAATCTCGTGTCCCATTATGCATATATTTTAGTATGACATATCTTCATTCATTGAACCCTGCCACGGTTTGGACATTAGTAAACACAGTTGCTACAAACATTTGCATATGTGTAGCTCTTACTCTGGCCAGGTACTGAAGCAGTCAGCACTGTTTTTGGGAAGTAGTGCATGTGGGGTGACTGGATCCCATGCCTGGCTTTGAAGGGAACCACAAAATCCATTGACAGTGTAGGTCTGCCGTGTTCTGCGCTTCCAAATAGTGCCACTGTTTCTTAGCACATGTGTGGATACACTGCATGCATAGCTCAAACTGCCAGTGTCACTTTCCGTCTGCCAACACTTTTCAACTCTCGCAGTGTTCTGTGTACTGACGATGGTCTCCTTTGCTCTGTTTTTGCCTGTTAAAGGCCAGGTCAACCTTCCTGTCCAGCAGCAATGTAGCAATGTTGGCTGAATAGCCCTTTCCCCCAAGGCCACCTGGTCACATCCCTGTGCTGCTGACACCACTGTTAACAAGGTTGTCAGAGACCCAGAGTATGGAGAGGATCCAGCCTAAAACCCCTTTCCAGCCAGCTATGTGATCAGGTGTGCTGACACAGCAGTGGGAGCAGCCCAGGATTGTAAGGGAATGTCAGGGGGCAGAATTCTTTAGGCAGCCCGGCCCCAAAACACCCATGTGTCAGTCAGGTTTTTATCACATCAGCCAGTGAACTCTGTGCCAGGTCAGGAGGGCTCTCCCTTCCCACTAAGCAGCCATCTCACCTATTCACAAACAGGAATCCAGAGAAGACTGGATCAGGGAAATTTTGTGATTCCAAAGGAATGACAAAAACTGCTGCAACTGTGGAGCGAGATTCATCCAGAACTGAAGCTGAAACCAGGAGTTTTGTGGTGTATGGAATACTTCTCTTTACAGATTTTAAGAAAAACTCATTTTAAATTTTGAGGGGCAAGAATGTCCTCTGCAGAAAGGTGGAGATTGTCTTCATGTCCATTTTAGTGTTGTCTCTGGCTAATGGGTATCCTCAGTCCTGCACAAACTCCCCATTGGAGCTGGCCAACACAGAGCAACAAAAGAAGCTGACCCTGGGACTGGTCACAGACCAGAACTCAAGTAGAACAGCTTATTTAGAGCTGTTCAAGCATTCTCCACAGTACAGCAAAGTTAGTGTGCATTCTCCTATTAAGCTTCCTTCTTCCTTCCTGATCTATAGCCACTCTCTACCTTGGGAAATGAAACCTGGCAGCACAGGTGATTTTTCTTCCCGCTTCCATCTGCTGTTGCAAACACATGCTGCAAGTTAAGGAGCTATGAATGATGGAGAGTATGTAAATTTAACGTAATGACAGCTGCCTAAAGAGCGATGAGCCAGAAAGGAGAGCACAAAGGCCTTTGGGTCGAGCACATAAATGGAGAGTTTGTATGTTAAGGACTATGTGTTGGGGAAAAAAAGAACTTGAGGAATGGTGGAGGTTCTAAAGGGTGGGAGTAGGTTCAAAAAGGTTTTATAGGTCTGTAGGGAGGCAATATTCTTCTGGTGAATCAAAGAAGATACAGGTTCTCAAGCCCATTGATCTATATAGCCTAAAGTGTAGGTGAGATCTCTGAGAGCAGAGTAACCATGTGCAGGTTTGCACTTTTCTAAATGGGACACTGTCTCAGACCGTGGCTATATCATGCTCTGACATGATATGGTGCCTCAGAAAACACGAGAGCATCGCTTTCTGATAAGATATCCACCACTTACTTGGGCTCAGAATACTGTAAGTGAATTAAGTTGTCTGTTCAAGTGGAAAAGATCACTAAAAATGCCAATACCAGTCATGACCCATAAACACCTTTGTTCACAGAGTACACAAATTACCTGAAGACAGATTGGCATCAGTCCAGTAATGATCTTTCTTCTTGATTTATTCTTGGCTCCAAACTTAGAAACATTAATCAGAATCCAATGAAACAGACTCTGAAAGAGGCAGGAAAAAACAATAAAACAAACATTTCGACTTCCTGACTACTCATTATTTATAGTGGAATGAAGACTGGCACATATCTAGGAGTTTTTTCCACATTATATGCTGTAATCAGTGGGTTTCAATGCCTAATCATACAATGACAGCATCACCAAAAGGAAAGATATCAGACATTTTTCAAGACAAATAATGCTGCTGGCAAAAATACAGCTTGCCTAATCATTCTTGTTATAATGAGGACTCCAAACTTTACCTCCACAGTTTCTTGCACCACTTCTATCAGTATTTGGCATGTGACACTAAATAATTGAGATGCTAGTAGTTAGGGACACAAGGAGTGACAGCAGGAAGAAAAGATGTCACATGTCACTACTGTCACAACCTGTTCCTGCTGCTGGCACTTTCTTTAGCTCCTATGTCCTGGCAATAGATTTTACAACCTTAATATAATTCTAATTGCATTAGAAGGTTTAAAATATGTGTGCTGATCTGTGTTGAATTCAATGGAAATTGTACTCCTACTGCCAAAATGCATAATAAAGAACAAGGTTTAGCTATCTTCTGGGAAATACAGCTCAGAAGAGGACTGGTTTTGAGGTCTGTCCTGCCTGATGACAAAAGCACAGCCTAACAAGCACTGTCCAAAGCACTGTCCATCACGGACATGTATTTAGTGCAGCTGATTTGGCTTCTAGGGGCAATTACTGTGTTGTACTCTGTACTTATTTTTCATAAGAAACCAGCAACATGGAGCTGTGATTTTACAAAAACCACCAAAAGCTGATAGCAAGATTCATTTCCAACAGAGCAATAGCCCATTTATAGCCCCATCTTGCATGGGTAAAGTGAAGGTTATTTTTTTCTTTAGGTACATTCACCAGAGTTGAAATATCCTAGTTCAGGAATTTAGTGAGTCCCCAAGTGAAATGTTCTCATGTGTACAGTCACTCCCAGCAACTAAAGACTTTCAACAGCAAGCCAAACAGTTGGTAAGGTTCTATCTTTATTTATACTCAAAGAAAAGAAACCATTTCTAAGTTGCCAGGCTTCATCATCAAAGCACATCTATACTTAGTTTTCAGTGACAACCCCAAAGGTTAAAAAATATGAGTTACCCTCACACAAAAAATTTCACTGACATTGAAATAGCAAGATGTTTTTGTATGGGATTTTCAGACTTTTCTTTGACAATTGGGACAGCTGACTCCACGCATTGATTGAAAAGATCACAGAAATGGTAGAGAGGTGGGAAGAAAACATCTACAGACATCATCTAGGTCAATGCAGTCACCTGGAGCAGGTTGCACAGTATGTTGTGTGGCTGAGTTTTGATTATCACAAAAGATGGCCCCTCTGGCCAACCTGTTCCAGCCTGCAGTTAACCATAAAATTTTTTTCCCCTTAGATTTGAGTGGAATTTGCTGCATTTTAATTTTTACCCATTGTCTCTTGTGTCTTTTTCTTGTCATCTCTGAGAAGAGTCTGACTCAACATTTCTCACTCCCCTTTCTTACTCCCCAGTATGTTGATGTCTCTCTTGTATGGGAGAGCCCAGACCTGGACAAATCACTGGAGATATGTCTCACCAGTGCTGAGTAAAGGGGAAGAGCCACTTCCCACAGCCTGCTGCCAAAACTCTTCCTAATGCAACTCAGGTTATTGTTGGTGTCCTTTGCTGCACGACACATATGAGCCTTGCTGGCTCATATTCAACCTGATCTCCAACAGAACCTTAAGGCCTTTTTTTGCAAAGTTGCTTTTCAGCCAGTCAACCCACAACACAGCTAATGCATGCTGTTATCTATCTCCAGATGCAGGACTTTTCTTTTACCTTTGTAGAACTTCATGAGGTTTCCCCAGCCTGTTGAAATTCTTCTGAGTAGGAACACATCCCTCTGGTCTATCATCTGCAAATTTGCTGAGGGTGTACTTCGTCACACCCCTCAGGTGATTTGTGAAGTTTTAAATAGTTCTGGACCCAGTATTGGCCCTTAGAGCTCTCCACTAGTGACCAGCTTCCAGCTGGACTTTGTGCCACAGCTGCCCTCTGAGCCCATTGGTACAGTCAGTTTTCAGTCTGCTGCACTGTCTGATTACCTCAACCATCCACCACCATTTTGTCTTAAGGATGTTAGGGAACAGTGTCAAAAGCCTTGCTAAAGTCAGGATGACAAACACTGTTGCTTTCCCCTCATCCACCAAGACAGTCAGCTCACCACAGAAGACTATCAGGTTGGGCCAGGCTCATTTTCTCCTTTATAAATCTGTGCTTACTTTCCTAATCACCTTCTTGTCTTTCAAGTGTCTGGAAACAGTTTCCACAATTATTCATGCCCTCATGCTCTCAGGTATCAGGGTGACACTGACCAGCCTGTAGTGCTCCAGATTATTTTTTGCCTTGAAGATGGGAGTGGCATTTGCTTACTTCCAGCCTTTTCTAGGGAACCTTATTCTAATTCTAAGTAATTTCCAGGCAAAAAGAGCTTGACCACCACCTTTTTCCCAGGTGTCATACCTTCAGTTCCTGCTTTGTTATCTGTACTCCTCCCTTTCAAGTCTTAGCATTGTAAAAATCAACCAAACATCCATGTTACTGCACAGTGACACGAGGCAGGAGAGGCACGAGAGAGTAGAGCTACTGGGATACTTCTGCGCCTTCCTGCCCTTCTTTCTAGGGAAAGGAATAAGGATTCTGCTCACTTTGCCTGTCTGCTCTTCTCCAGGAGCTGGACAAATGGAGTAGACATCTGAACAAAAACTGGGCGGATCATTCATTGGAGGTTGAGGTTTTTCATCTCCCTAGAAACTGGCTCTTACCACAGCAGAGTCATCATTACCTTTGGCCTCTACCCAAATAAAGCACAAAGCTTGCAGACTATTGTCAGAAGCAGCCTCTAGCTTAGCCTGAGAAGTGGTTCTGTACAGGGACAGAAACATTACTGAAATGCAAATTGAAGCAGTGAGAAAATGCATTGTCAAAAGGAGAAGTTAGGCAACATAGGGAAAGCATGTTTTCTGAGGAGAGATGACCAGTCTTTCTCCTCTTTCAAGTACACGTGAAACCCTTCATATGTTTAAAAATCCCCACACGACACATCCAAGTATCTCAGACGCAAAGGGTGACTTTCTTGGCCAGCTCGGAAATAGTAGTTCCACAGCCTATGTTTCCTTCCCTGATTCCACATCCACAACCCCAAATTTATCCCAAGAACTCCAGATCAGCCCAGTCTCCTTATGTTTTCATGATATAAACCTGGCACTGTAGGCCACCTGCAGCTACAGAAGCATCTCGGCCATCTCTCTATTACAATGCTTTTCACATAAAGTTTTCAAATCATGTATCTGTACCTACATTCAGTGTGACACTCTTGAAGTATGCAAAGCCAATGGATCAGACCCTTCAGCAATGTAGAACTTTTTTGCTTGAAAGTATTTTGAAATAAAAATAAATACTAGATTTTCTAATATATCCAGCTCTTTGTTTCACATTTTCAGTCTTTCTTCACAACGAGGCCTAGATGGACTGTGCAAACAAGCAAAGTAAGAGTTTCAGTAAACTGCGAAACTGGGCAATTCTACACATTTTACCTTAATGGGTGACTTATTTGAGACAGAGACTAAACTCTGGCTTTGGCAGCTGAGCCTAATCAGGCTTACCTGGGGATCAGATTGTGCAAAAAGCTGTCCTCTCATCTTTTCTAGAGAGCCCAAAAGAGAGGTGAGATAAATACCCATTTCTTGCCTTTAAAGTGTAGAAGAGAACCAACATTGGGAAACCATCCAATGTCTTTTCAAAGGTGTGAGCTGTGCCAATTCACCCACACGCAGGTAGAGTATGGTTTTGCTGGCAGAGGAGGGCATTGGGAAAGGACAGAAATGTTCTTTTCTGTGCCAAGTACAATTCTGCTTTCTTTGAAAGAAGATTTTAAGAGGACATAAATGCAAAGTTTGGTTTGTGCCCTTGAGATCCATGCCCAGCTCCAGTCTTCTACAACCGGAATTTTAACAGAATTGGAGATAGCTGGGATTGGATTCCTGTTACAGTGCACCTTTTTTGTATGAAATAGAGCACATAGAAAACTACACACAGATACAGAAGACTAGTAGGTCTTCCAGGAAACTGCAGGATTTTAGAGATCTCCCCTCCACAACACCACAAGCAGTTGACAATCCTGCTTGGGCATTTTCCAACCCTTGCAGTTTTGGGGTTTTTTCCTAGTATTGCCTCTGTTAGGCACAGACACACAAAGCATATGCATACTAAAACCCCACAGCATTGGTCATTCTTTGGTTTTCCATTCACACCCTAAACAAACATTCATGAAAGAAGTTAGGTATCCATGTACATAACAGAATCACAAAGCCAACATTCAGGTTGGATAAGTCCTTTAACACTACTGACTCCAACTATTATCCCAGCACTGCCAAGTCCACCACTAAACCATCTCCCTAAGTGTCACATCTACAAGTCTTTTAAATAACTCCAGGGATGGTGACTCAACCATTTCCTGGGCAGCCTGTTCCAATGCTTGACAACTCTTTTAGTGAAAACCTTCTCTTAGTGTCTAATCTAAACCTCCTCTGGTGCAGCTTGGACTCTTTCTTCCCATCCTGTTGCTTGTTACCAGGAGAAGAGACCAACCCCCACCTGACTACAACCTCCTTTCAGGCAGCTGTAGAGAGGGATAAGAACCACCCTGAGCCTCCTTTTCTCCAGGCTAAACACCCCCGGCTCCCTCAAATGTTCCTCATAGGACTTGTGCTTCATACCCTTCATCAGCTCCGTTGCCCTTTTCTGGACCTGCTCCAGCACCTTTGAATTGGGTGGCCCAGAACTCCAGGTGTGGCCTCACCAGTGCTGAGCACAGGGGACAATCCCTGCCCTGGTCCTGCTGTCACACTTTTGCTGATACAGGCCGGGATGCCATGGGCCTGCTTGGCCACCCGGGTACACATTGGCTCATGTTCAGCTGGATATCCAACAGCACCCCCAGGTCCTTTTCCACCAGGCAGATTTCCAGCTGCTCTTTCCCAAGCCTGTAGTGTTCAATGGGGTTGTTGTGACCCAAGTGCAGGACCCAGCACTTCACCTTGTCCGACCTCATACAGTTGGCCTTGGGCTATCATTCCAGCCTGTCCAGATCCCTCTCTAGAGTCTCCTTACCCTCCAGCAGATCAACTCTCCTGCCCAACTTAGTGTCATCTGCAAGCTGACTGAGGGTGCACTTGATCCCCTCATCCAGATCATCAATAAAGAAAACAGGCCTGGCCCCAACACTGATCCCTGGGGAACATCACTTGTGACCAGCTGCCAACTGGATGCAGCTTCATCCACCAGAACTCTCTGGGCTCAACCAGTTTTTATCCAGCAACAAGTACATCCATCCAAGCCACGAGCAACCAGTTTCTCTAGGAGAATGCTTTGGAAAACATACTTCATGGCTGTACTACAGCAGTTAGAGAGCATCTTCTTTTCACTGGCTTCAGTACAACATTAATGCAAAGCTGTAATCCTTTTGTGCTCTTCAAAAGTGTTGAAACATTCCTATCTGAGAAGCAAAGCATAATTTTTCTGCTTTCTTTTAATAAATACCCAGCCTGCAGCCTCAGCTGGTATACTAGTCATGAAGATAAGTAGACATTTGCTTCTGTGCTGTCTTTACTCCATATATTAAATATTCCATTGCATTTGATCACTACCTTAAATGGATTCTCTTTCTCAAAATCTGCAGAATCTCCTCATTATTGGCTCCAAAAAGGCAAGCTATAAATATATAGAAAATATAGAAAATTATAACATATAGTCTTTGTAATAGATAGATATAATGCTTTATATCTATACATTTATGTATCTATAGTTACATGAAGGGTAAAAATTGTGTACACTCTTTACATAAACCACATACCAATTTTTTTCCTTAAAGAAATATGTCCTGAGGTTTCAAGTTGAAAAGTGTATGAAAGAAGGAAAAGCTACTCCTGACTGAGACTATTTGCACATGTTAACATATTGCTGAAAGTTATTTAGGTACTGTACTGATGGCTGAACACCCGTAGAAACCAAAATAGTAAAAATATATTCACTGATAAGAACCTTATTTTTCACCTCTTTGCTATCTTTCTCCATGCGATTCTTGGTTATTTCCAAAACCACTGGAATGTCTACAGATGTCATTAAGCTGATGCCCAAAGGGAATCTTCTTTCACCCATGGAAGACCAGCAAAAATTTCTCAGAAGTTCCCATCTGCCCAGGGCTCTACAAACTGTGATCAGCAACGAAGGTGACATGTCAGTGCAATCATTCTTGCAACCACCTCCTGAGCTAATTTGGAGATGTCTTATCTACAGTCACAGACTAACCTATGCCCCCTGCAAAGTGGTCTGAGGTTCAGCATTTCAGTTGTTCCTTTACATGGCTGGCTGCACCATCCCACCTTATGCCCTGATATTCATGCAGGGTGTTCATTCCAGTCCCTGAGTATGAAGACTTAGTGGAGTGTCCTACAGAATGTATCCACTCCAGGTATTTCCAGAGATATGGAAAAGATATTGTCAGATTCAATTCTCAGAAACCACCTCACTAATGTGTAAGTAGCACTGATTTTCAAATGGTGGTCTAAAGATTCTGTATCCTATTAGCAATACCTTGATTCATCCTCTTGCTTATTAAATCTGATTAATATTGAATTATATCAAATTTAGAGGGCTATGCTGTGATTAGTTTCACTAGAAGTTCTTCAGATTTCAAAAATGAAAGATTTAGCTGTTGCTGTAAAACTTATTTGTGGGTCTTGGCAAGGTGATGCCATGCACACACATGAAACGTAAACCACATTAATGATACTGCTTTATGTTAATAGTAATAATAAAAGGACAGACAAAGAAGTGAAACTCAAATGTCTTAAGTCCCAAGGCAGTACAAAGATTGTGTCTCAAGATTTGTTTGTGGAGGCAGAAAAAATCCCTTACCTACTGCAGAGCTCCTCATTCTGTCAGCCAGAGCACAGGGCCACAGCCAGCACACCACACAGCTGTCACAGCACACTTGAGCACCCTGATCCCTCATGGCCTGCTGGGCTCAGTGCTTCCCCAGTGCACAGGTGACAGATATCCATCTATGTCACCAGTTTCACGAGCACAGGTCTCTTGGCAGTGGCAGGAGACATTCAATAACAAGTTCACAACAAAACATTCAGAAACAAAGCACCAGAGGCACTGACCAGTGGCAGTGACATTCTGATAGTGGTCAAAAAGGTCACATATGCAAGTGAAGCTATGCTGTGAACTATAGGTGCCTGTTATGGTCAGGAGCTCTCAAAAGAAAAGCCAGGCAGATGAACCATAGACCTTACTTGTCCTGAAGAAACATAAATCTTTTTGGCTTTTGCAAGGGTCAGTAGACGTAAACTAGAGATAAATTCAAGATTCCAGATTGAGATGCAGTCTGGATTACAATTTAGAATCATCCTTTCCTTCTTGATTAAAAATTGTCTTTTCAGGCTTGTTCAGGAGTGTAAGGCTGAGCTTATCTCCATTGCACAGACCTTGCAATGCAAGAGAATGCTTGTCTGAAGAACACTGGCAGAAATACACCATGTGTCAGAGGGATTGAAGCTGGCACACAAGTTTGCCTCCTGGCAAACAAAACTTGCAGGTTCAGAGTTTATGATCTCAGGAAAGCAATCCTAAACTTATGAGTATGTTTACCATACAGGGGCCTTCTGAAGCAGCACTGCAAGTGAAATTCAAGAGAAACAACAAGGTATTGACATCCTGGATGCGCAAAAGATGAGAGACTTTTCCCCTTCTTTCTGTATACACAAGTGAAAAACACGCAGTCCTTCCTCAGCACTGACTCAGTTGTTGCATAAGGATTATTTGTTCCAATTGCAGTTAAATCTCTTCAACACAGACTTACTTTGGGCTGTTGCCAAGGCTTTAATGGAAGCTTCACTTAAGCAGCCATAAAAAATCATTTCATTTGTGCTACGATGCCCCCTGAACCTGAGCTTGTCTGCCTAGCTTAACTCTCGGTGTTGCCAGCTGACTCCTGGGTCATAGACCTCAGTTGTCACAATCTTCTAGAGCTTTATCACACTCCCCCAAAGATTTCCTTGATTTTTTTTATTTATCCACTTTCTATATGTTACCATCTTCCTGTTGAAATAAATTCATTTGAGTGGCAACTGGAAGGAAAAAAACCCATGTCATCAAGGAATTATTATGGGAGCAATAAACACAACAAAGTCAAGAGATGGTATCTCCACTGTTGGCTCATATCCCAAGTTGGACAGGCAGCAAAATATCATTTTTACATGAAACTCACAGGTGCAAAACACCCTACCACAAGCTTTTCTGCCCATGCATATTATGCTAGGTGTATACTGGCACAAGCTAAAAATAAGTAAACTAATATGGGAAACTCAGATGCAACAGAAACTGCAGTCAAGGGAGAAGACAATAAAATTATAAGTTTTTGAGCTGGGGGAAGGGTCTACAGGGCAATGAAAAGGAAGTAGATGCAAAAGAGTCGATCAAGGTAAAAAACATAACTACTATGAGGCAGTTCAAGCCTTAGATCTCTCTAAGAGCAATTTTCTGAAGTGTTTTGTCTTGACTAGGAGAAGACAAAGAGGACAGATCCCACTGAGTTATTCAAGGCATAATACAGAAAACAGTAATGGAGTGGGTTTAATTTACTATGACTTGGGAAAGCTTGGGATAGATGAGCCTACAAAGAAAGAAATGTCTCACTGTACAACAAAAACAATTTGTTTACAACTGAAATTAAAACCAATACAGAACAGCTTTTTAATACTTAAAAAAGGCCAACAGGTGTGAAGGAGAACAACATAATGTGTTAAAAGATATTTAAGGGATGAAGTCATAAAACTAAAGATAAATTTTTTAAATAAAGTTTAACATAAGAGTTGATAAACAGTTAACAGGAAACAGTGAATTACAGTGCCAACAAAAAAATAAAATTTGTTAAGCAGGTCTATAAAAAGAGATGATCAGTTCAAGATTATCCTTTCAAATACGTTTCAAGAGCCTAAAAATAAATTGGTGATCTCAAATGCTTGGCTCTGTGATAATAACTTAGCTCAAAAAGTTGTTGAAAAGTCAGTGAAATACGTGATGCATGATAATACTAAAGGTGAACTAATTATGTAGGAATGATATAGTAGTAGGGACACCTGCAAAGGAGTATTTACATATTAGAGAAAGACTAGAGTCAAACAGGACACAAAAATTAACAGTGTCAATAAGAAACATTGAATTCATACAGACTGAATTTTTAACACCCAAATTGAAAAGGATTATTATTTTTGTTATTATTTTTATTTTTATTATTAGTTTCCTAACTATCCAGAGGAGCTGCTGAGAAAAGGGTGAGTGTAGAGGACTAATAATGGAAGAGGAGTTTCACCCTTTTACATATGGAGTAAATGTCACAATGGAACATGAGAAAAAATTTTGCACCACTTAAACCAACATTTTCTAGGAACAACTAACATCCAGAAAAGGAGAAGAAATGCTTGGCTGTTTCCTGAGTACACAATCGGACGTGGATCAAAGCAATACTGACAGAGGGACCATGATTATTAAAAAAGGCAATCTCCAAGAGAGCAAATCACATCCATGCCAAAACCCAGCATTGAGTACTGGTACATTAGAAGTACAGAACACAATAGAACAGCTGCAACCTGCTACTGGCTACTAGCATCTTTCTCAAGAGCATGAGAAACAGGAGAATTTTGGGTCACAGGGATGCAACAAAGCATGCTTGGAGGGATAGAGATGAATGAACGCTTTGCACTGATGTTTGCTATGGAGGAGCTTGCTTACATGTCTTCAATCACACAGTGCTTTGCAGGGGCAGTTAGGAGAGCTGGATCAAACTGAAGAGATAGGAGAAAGGTTTTAGAACAAGTCAGTAGAAGCAGCATAAAAAACCACACCAAAACCATGTAACTGAAGAGTCCTAAAGGAATCGAGCTATTAACTGGGAGATGTAGACCCTCACTGAAATCAAATATATTATATGAAGAATGAAGGAAAAGAAATATGATTACAATTTATTGAAAGATTTCCATGGGTAAGACCAACAAATCTAACTTCTTTCCAGGAAAACAGAAACAAACAAACAAATAAAAAAAAAAAAAAAAAAGAAAAACCCCGCTAACCAAAACCAAAAAAATAACAACAACAACAAACCACCTCAAAACAACAACCAAACAAAACCCCCCAAAACAACACCAGAAAAATAGAAACAGAAGTGCCTTCAAACGAGATATAATCTAGTCCTTATAGGTTTGGGTTCTGATGTCTCTGAGGACCTACAATGACAGGACTCACACTACTTCATATCTTAGAGTATACATTTTCTAACATAAGTGAACAATTTTCTGATTCACAGTAAAAACTTTAAAGCTTAATTGCTTAGTTCGTGTGATCTAGATCACCAAAACCAATGAAAAAAACTCCCATCAAACTACCAAAACCCAATCTTCTTAGACTTGGTTGACCACCAAGAGTAAATAGTAAAAACTGATAATCTGTGTACTTAAATTGATTATGTGGTGCCAAGGAACGCATATTGATTATACATGATCAGCTTCCACAGTTCACAATCGCATGCCAAGTTTCATGCCACTGCATTTTGCAGCATTCCCATTTACTCTGCCTTACCTTGGTTTTACTCCTCTGATTTATTTTTCCATTTCTCAATTACCCTTTATCTCAAGCTCCAGTGCTGACAACCTCTGCTGGCCTATGCCATTCCCTGTGATATCTAATTATTTTCCCATTCTTGATGCTTAGCTGGTTTTCAGTATGTTTTCCCACATTTATTATTTTTTTGTGTACCTTTGATCGTCCTCATTTCATCTGTGTTTAAATCTGTAGCCTGCTCCCCACATTAACCATAGCTCTAGTTCCACCTTGTGATAGTTAGATACTTTCCTGTGACAACTCAAAACTGATTTTGTATGATGAATTCTGGCTCTGATCTTATTATTTCATCAATAATCATTTGACAAAGGAGTTTTCAAATATTTAACATGGCACATTGCCTTTCATCTTGCTTTTCATAGGCTTTTGGTTTTCTGAGCTTTGATCTCCATTTAGGTTGCTGGGTTGTGGAAAGCACTGATCATATGGTAATGCTGTTTTTCACTGTAGTGACCATGACCTAATCAATTTAAAGATGATTTGTATGCAAGAGTCCATCAGTTAAATAGGTTTTGCATAAGCATCTGCATAAGCAGCATCTGCATAAGCAGCATCTGCATAAGCTGCCTAGGAACTACATACAGTTTACTACAAGACAGAAGCAATGAGCACATATTTCAATGCTAAACATCACCCTGTGTTAGAATTCTCATAGAAAATAGCTTTACCATTTTTAACCTTAAGAAGATTGCTAACCTTGTTTATAAGTTTTTAGAATGGTTCTTACAGTTTGTGAGCAATCCAACCATGCCAGAACACAACGTGCATGGCCAACTAACATATTGCTGCAGCTACTATAATTAGGAGACATTAGCAGCACTATCTGAAGTCATGAAGCCATAATTATCTGCAACCCTGTTGAAATGATGCTTGTGAAACTAAACAATAACTCTGTGTCAGACTATCTAGACACAATCTGCTAATGAAAAGAGACAAGTGCACCAACCAGGTACAACATAGTGTGTACAGTTGACACATCATGTCATTACAGCAGATCACAACTCTGAAAGCAAGATTTAGCCTGTTAACAAAGTGAAACAGACAGGCTAAGATTACTTCAGACTCTGAAGATTATGGCCGCTAACTTTCTCCTGTTTTTTAATTATGTATCAGAAACTTAGGTCTCTACATCTTACATGACAATCTCTGCATGGATGTGTAAGGAGGTTTTTTTTTTAAAACAACTATTTAATTTTAAAAATCAGTTTCAATGGCTAATTAATATCCAAAATAAAACAATTTGGTAGCACTATGTACTTCTTTCTTCTAGAGAAACCAATGGCAAAACTTGTAAGGAAAGGAACACTTTAAATACATTCTTATTCTCAGACAGTGGGTTCTAATAAAAAATTAAATCAAATTTCTCAGCCAAAAGATGACTCAGAAGAACACAGAAAGAGAATGTAGAAGGTTTTTCGAAGAGAAAACGGTATTCATTTTAAAAAGGATAACAAATAAGGAATCGAAACTGGAATTTAAAATCAAAAAGCTCAACCTGGGCCATAAAAAAGTTCTTAATGTTTACAATTGTTAAAGAATGGGCTGCAGCACCTGGACAGATTTTAAATTTTGTGAGATTTTCTTACAATGTGACTTTCTTGGTGACATGACCACTGCACGGATTTTGACAAAATCCAATGTAATTGCAAATATTAAACAGGAACAGTTGGCAGCAATTCAGTAACCCCCAATGCGGCAGCCTGAGTCTTCCTGAGAATACAACAAAACTGCTGGCTGTCAAGTGAATTACCAAAACCATGAATTAACAACACCAGTTCAACTAGAGCTAGACAGCAAATACAAATTATTCAGGTAGCAGGCCTATCTGGTTATTTTTCTGTCTCAGAACTATAGAGGTTTTGCTCATTTAGAGAACGGTAAATGGCTGACCTTTGAAATTTGTAAAAAACAAGTAAAAATAATAATTAGTTACACACAATCATCTGTGAGAAGTTTAACAAGTCTAACTGATCCCAAAATTATTTCAAGCCTTATTTTCTTTTATTCTAATGATCCTATTACCTAAGAGAAAGAAAGAAGGGAAAATGTGTCTTGCACCAATTGCACTGGTAAATGAGCTGCAGGATATAATTATGTTTCATTGCTTTTATGAAAATGGATATTGTTAAAGCTATTGTTTTCCAGATACTTTGAACTACAAGAGATCAGGGACTCCTATTCTGCATTAATGAGAGTCAACATATGCAAGTAATCCAGAGTTTTCTTCCAAAGTAACTATATGCAGATAGAAGGCCTTCCTTAAAATGAGCAGTATGAATATTGAAACACTGATTAAAAAATTTGAGAAATGACTTGAGAAATGGTCTCATGAGTTAAATATCAGAGAACAGTCTACGTGATGTAGATGCTTCTATTTTACCATTCCTGTTGAAACTTTTCACTTCTTTCCATCTTACTCTGCCTTTTTAAGTGACAAGCATTCACTAATCAAATGTGAAGACCAGCTACAATTCAGGCACTCAGCTAAAGATAAACACTTCAGGGGAATGTTAGAAAGATAGCACTATCTCAATCCAACACTTCTGTTACAAAGACAATATCTAACACTTCCTATAAGAATAAACAGGAGGGAAAAGAGAAGGATCCAGAGCAGATTTGCACTGACAGGAAAAACTTCTGCAGAAACTGTTAGATGGCAACAAGAACAAAATAATTGGCATCTTTCTTCTGTTCTTTGCCCATACAAACAAGATTACCAAAACTAGGATAGTTTCTTAGCTGGCCTTTTGTACCATTTTATCATTTTATATTAATCAAGAATATCACTTTTCTAAAATTTTGGGAGAACACTCAACTGCTAAGTTCAGGAATGGATCCTTCAGTATTTTATGCTTAAAGTCCTTGATTTTGTTCCAGGCCTTCAAGAGTTTGCTTTTTTCCCACCACAGTCAAAAACTTGCCTGAACAATAAGAGTAGTCAATTTCCACCACTGTTCTCAGAAAATTCACTTAACTTTAAGCAGCACTTTATGGGACACCAATATTCTCAGTCTGGTTGCTTCAAGAACACATTTCTCCTGCATTACCTGACAGGGCACCTTCTTAGTGTAAGACAAATATTACCAACATCTCCTCCTGCACTTATGATTCATATGTTTAGATAAAGATTAGACTGCAGTTTTGCCATTAGGATTCCCTTTTGAGTTTGCTGTATCCCTACAAACCCCACCCCTTGCCACATTTTTGCAATGTATACAGAGTTTAAAGCATGTCATGCAGATGCCTATTGCAGTAATTGCCAAACTGCCCTTAAGGCTGGACTGAATTGTATTCATAAAGCAAGGTTACGTCCCTTAAATCATTAATGTTGGAGCACAATCGTCAAATCTGTATTACTTCTGAGAACAGAAACAAATGAAACTCCAAATTGATTTTCCAGCTACGCTCCACAGCAGTTTGAAGACTTTGAGCCATTAAAAACACTTCCTTTGAGAATGTTTCCTTAGCTTCTATTTTCTTTTTTCTCTCAGGTCACTGTAATTTAATCAACAGTTGCCTAATTTACTGCATGAGCTAGCTGCACACACAAATATTAATGTAGGGAAACCTGAAAGGGCTGCAAAGCCTTGAAGTGATTCAAGGCATATTTTTTTCTGTAGGGATTCTGGTCCTTCCATCATACAGGAACGTGTATGGGTGATAACCAAAGTCTGGGAATGGAGCCTGACAAACTGGAGGCTCCAGGCATCAGAAGAAGACATTATTCAGGTCTGCTGTTCTGGCCTCTGAGTCTCCTGGGTACCTCCTGCTGAGATAGGGTAAACGCAAATACCTCTTTGTCCAGCACCCTCAAGGACACGACATCTTCCTTTTTTTTCCTGGTATCTGAACAACAGAGAACACTTCTTCTATCACTTCCAAAACTAACATTCAGCTTCAATGCACCACTAGCATTTGTGCTCTGGTCACGGTGTGTGTTCAGCATAATGAAGAGCTGTCTCTATAAATCAAGCAGAGCCAGAGCATAGATGGAGTGACAGCTTCACACTCTGGTAAGTCGCCATGATCTCTGTATAAGCTTTAAAAATAGGGTTCATGAATAGGTTGAACGAAACTAGGCTTCCTGAAGCTAGGGAAGCCTGAAACAAAGCCCAAAGGTAAAATACAGCAGAATTCACACTGAAATAACACTATGACACTTCCTCTCCTGTCCCCTTATATCTGTGATCAAGACTACTGTCAGGCAAGAATATTTGGCAACTGATTATTTAAATACCTTCATATTGTCTATTGAGTAAAATGTGGACTTATGAACACTTTGGGCCAAAATGTCCTGGCTGGCTCTTTGGTGCAATGTAAATGTGTAAAACTAGTTTTCAAAGGGTCTTTGCCAAAAAAGGGCAATGTTCTTTGGAAATGCTGAAGTCCCTCAATATCACACAACTGGAAAATGGTTTTGCCCTTTACTCCTCGAGGTGGGAAAGACCTGGTTTGTGAGACACATGTGGAGCCCTTGTAAGAGAGTTGAGCAGCTGTCGTGGTTGCGGGGGGAGGTGAATTTTTCCAGGGAGATGTGGGCAGGCCAATCAGTGATCAGCTTTTCTGCTGGCACCTGGATTGGTCACTCAGAGGTTTAGACACGCCTCTGAGGACACAAGGGGTTAAAAGCAGGACTCCAGGGGGGTTCAGTCCCTTTTTTTAGATTCCGGTTTAAGCGGACAGAGGTCTCAGGCCTCCTTCCCCTGCCCAGCCACGAGGCTGGGTGGGGGAGGGGAAACACATGGTCAGGCTCAGGTAAGCCAGAGCCCCGGGGGGGAGAAGAGAGTGGACAGGACTGGAACTGAGCTGCCTCGTCCAGAATGGAGGGGTGGAAAACTGTGGAAGTGCCTTCTGTGTGTGCTCATTCTCTTCTCCCCCAAACTCCGGGAGAAGGTGCCCAGCCACGTGGGGGTTGCGGAGCCTGGGAGTGCCTGAGCCTGCACCCTGCTGGGAGCTAGAAGCTCTTAACCCTTGTATGGCAGAAAGAAACTTTTCTTAGACATTGATTCTCATGACTGGTGGTTTCAGAGGAGAGAGAGAAGCGGCCTAGGACCGAGATGATAAAGCACGATTAAAAGGAACCTGATGGGCAAAGAATGAGAAGAGTAGCTTTCTCAGCTGGACTTTTCTTGCATAATGTCAGCCATGGACTGAACTTAAGTCTCTTTTGAACATAAACTACATTTTGGGTGGATACAGCTGCCCCTGCTTTTGCTACAGTGACTGGCACTTGAAGAGTGGAGCGAGCAGAGAAGAGAGGGGGAGGGTGTGGTGGTGCCCTCTGCCCTCAGGGCAGACCTGCTCCTGGAACCCCGGCCCATGGGTAAAAAGGGGGAGAGCTCAGCATGCAAGTATCCTTAAAAGAGCCCTGTATGCAGCTTCAGACTATGGACAGCGGTGAGAGCGCTGGACATAGGAAAGAGAAAGTGTCCCCTGGCAGACTTCTCCGGGCGGTGCCACGGGTGACATAGAAACACATAAGGGGTGGACCTGTGTTTTCTGAGGAACAGTCTGTGGTGCGAGAGAGACTCCTCTCTCCCTTGCTGAATTGAAGATTGGTTTTTTTTAGCGGTGATTGTTTGATTTAAAACCCAAAGGTTTGGTCTGTGAAGAGTAATGTGTGGGGGGTAGAAACTGGGAAAAGAGAATAAATGTTCTGAGAAGTTTTTATTTCTGTCTCTGTGTGTGTTTAGAGTTTTCTGTCTCTGTTCTTATGTAATGTAATAAAGTTTTGGGGTTTTTGTTGTTTTCAAGATTTAAGCCTGCTCTGCTCTGTTCCTGATCACATCCCACAGTAGTTGTTAGGGAAAAAACATATATTCATGGGTGCATTAACATCTAGCCAGTGCAAACCCATGACAGCAGCCAATCCACTTTTGATGAAAATGATTACAAGCTCACTACAACAGCCAGTGTTAGACAGCAACAGAAACAAAATATAAAATAGATAAGGAAAACACAGTAGGAGGCACCTAAGAGCCACTGTAGAAAGATGTTAGAGATGGACAGAGGCAGGATTCACACATATGAACAGTACATTATTAGTGTTTGAATCACGTAGAGAGCAAACTCAAGGATTTCAACAGTTTGCCAGGAAAATCAATGGCTAAGTCCCTGATGACTTGCAGAGCTAGACATGAAACAGCTGTTGAGCTTATGATGATGTTCTAGCTCGCTGACTGGTCCATAGCTTTCTAATTGGCCCTTCTGTTCTCAGTCACTTCTTTGAAAATGGATCTTTAGGTAAGTGGTGCCTGTCATTTATCATCTATGACCCGTTAATAATCTGAAATTGCAGCTCCTATGAAGCTTGGAGTTCAAAGATAGTTAGATAACTGATAGATATCATATCAAAATCTACAAACAGAACTGATGCAAATCTGTTGCATCACACAAATCAAGGATGGAACAGATACAACATATCTGGTTTTCAATACTTTTCAGGCACTTTGTCCTATGCAAAATAATCTTACATTTCAAGTTTCACCCCTTCTTTCCAGAATAATTTTTCAAAATTATTCAGCAACGTGGAATTAGGTCCCAGGTTTGAGGTTTTTCTTTTGGAGAGGTTGACAGGGTTGGGAAAACGACAATATTTTGGACAGGGACCAGTGAAAGACTTGGGAATATCTGATTGCTTTGCTTAACAGAAATCTCAAAGCAGACAAACTGTCAGAAACCTTGGCAAAATCGAAAATGCAAATGATTCTCCTTCTGATTTTCAGCCACACTCAGTCTCCAGCTAGGAAGATCACTTTCCTCTTCAAGCAACACTAAGCTCAAATCTGTTCTTACCTAGGTGACTGATAAAAGCCAATGCAGTCTCAGGAAGACATTGAAAACAGCAAAGCAACCACCCAGTTCTCTTGATTCTCTGTGAGGCCCTACATGGGACAGGAATCACTCCACCAGCTAATGTAGATAAAGAGTTCCACATGCAAGCCTGTCGGCAGACCACATTTTAAAAACATTACCTCCACTTAAGTTGTATCTGTATCTGGTACTCCTGTAGCAATTATCCTTCTGGCTGTACTTTAGAATGCTTAATTCAATTGGACAGATGAAGACATCGGGTTGTACAGATGCAAGCTGCAAAAGAAGTGTGCTAGAGGACCTTGGATATTGTTCTGGCAGATGTCCTGATTGCAAACAAAATCTCTTTGATGTTCAAATTATGTTTTCTTAATGGTGTTTGCCCTCAGTACATTGGTTATAATTTACAAGCTGTAATCTGGTCTGTGTCTGCTACTGTATTATTGCTCTATTAATATCTATTAAGTCTCTGAAACATATTAAAATTCATGTTCAGCACATTTTTCATGGAATGTTTCAGGCTAATGCATATTAAATAAAAAGTCTAATAGTCAGGAAGCAAATGACACTGTCCAGAATCAAAAAGGAAAAACAAAAGTCTAAATGTGTTTATAAGACATTATTACATTTGGGCCAGAGGAGCACGTTAACAAGCTAACAGAAATTTATAGAAAGCAAATAAAGACATTTCTGTCAGTATTAACAAGTAAAATGATATACAAAACAATTCCAAGTTTAGCATTGGCATTTTTTAGAAGGTATAAATAATATTTCATGCCTCATGGTATTCTAACAAAACTTAGTTATGTCCTTACATTTTGTGAATAAAAATTCTGATATTTTAGTAAGTATGACTGTCAGTAGGTTTTGGAGAACATCTGATGGCATCTTGGAACACCTGCAACTTTCCAAGTAACAGAGAGCAAAATAAGCATTTTTAGAAACAGCAACATATTTCCTATAAGTAATAAGTGAACAAATAAGCAACATCCCAAACATTTAGAAAGAGGAATTACACAGAAAGATTTTGACCACAGAGCTCTGAAATTAATGATGGTATAAGAAGTTTGAGTGAAAAAACTGAACCTAAATAAGAAGGGAAAAGTGTGTGTGAAGGAGGCCACTATATTCCAGTAGTTGAGAATTTCCAAGATAAGAGATGGAAACTACACAGAGATCAGATTTTACTAGCCTGTTCCAGGAATCATGAAAAATATATGGTTTTACTGCATAATAAGAAAAGTAATCCTCACATGAATTTTCTAATCCCAAGAAGACAGAGAAACTGATCAAACAACATACAAGTCATCAAAAAAAGCTAGGTAGTACTGTGTAGCAATAAATGGATGACATTTTCCAAGAAGCTCAGCTGGAAGACAGGAAGTCTACAGTCCTGTGTGCAAACCAACAATCCCTGCAGAGAGCACATTTCTACAGGATCACAAAAGCTGAATGTTTCCAAGTGGCCCTAGTGCCATCTCTGAGATTCTGAGAAATACACACACACACACAAAGAAAAACATGTCATGGAAGCAATACGGAAGGAAGCAGTATTAATGCAAAAAATGTTACTAATACATTGAAAATCCTTGATACAGAGATACAGCTTACTTTACCAATTTCCCCCTGTGTAATAAATTAATTCCCTTATATAATAAATAAAATTAAATATGAGAAAAGCATTCATTTTGTGGTCATTGCTTTACCAGGTTATGAGCAATTTTTCTCAGCCCTCTGAAATGTTACTAATTCCATGCTCCTTTATTTGTCAGTTTATTTTCAGTTTCATAAAATATATGACGAGCAACATATGACTAAATCATGCCATAATTCTTGATTTTACATTCTGTAGATTTTTTTCCACATTCCTAATATTCTTTACAGAGCATTTTTAGACTATAACAAGCTAAGCAAAAAAAGACTGATTTAACGACTGTTCTTAGACAGTCCTCTTAAATAGCACATTACATGATCTCTATATATTTTACCTATTTTTTCAATATTGCATTGTACCATTTCTCTTTCACCACTGAAAAATTCAAAAAGGACATAATTCCATGTGCATTGAGTACCATCAAGAAAGACTATCATACAGGAGCAGTTAGAATTTCCACATTCAAAAGAACTTGTCCCAATGCCAGCCTGTAGTTTTCTCATATTCTTCCATGACTATCATGTATAGAACAATCTGTGATTAGAACTGGAAATTCTGATCCACAGCAGTGATTAAAAACTGACTTTTGCAGACCAGTTCTGAACTTCTGGGTTTTGCAGATCCCAAGGATACAGAGGAACTAATCAAATAATGGATATTCACAGAAATACAGAGTGGTTGTGGGTGGAAAGGATGTCTGCAGGTCATGTGGCCCAAAACCTTGCTGAAGAAGGGCCACCTAGGGAGCTCAGTACTCAAGACTATGTCCAGAAGCTTTTTGAATAGCTCCATGAATGCAGAATCCATAATCTCCCTGGAAAATCTGTGTCAGTGTTGGGTCACCCTCACAGTGAAAATGTGTTCAGAGACTCCTGGTTTTCATCCTTGTGCCAACTGCCATTAGCCCTGGCACTGGGCACCACTGAAAAGAGCCTGGCTCTGTCCTCTTTGCACCTTCCCTTCAGATGTTTATGCACTTTGATAATACTCTCCTCAGCCTCCTCTTTTACATGTGGACAGCCCCAGCTCCCTCAGCCTTTTATCCTGTGTGAGATGCTCCTGTCCTTTCATCATCTTTGGGGCACTTGGTCAGAATCTCTTTGTTGGGATCTCTCCAGAATATCCGTGTCTCTCTAGCACTGGGAGCCCAGCACTGGAGGCAGCACTCTGGGTATGGCCTCAGTCATGCTGAGCAGAGGGGATGGATCACCTTCCTTGACCTGCTGTGAAAACTCCCCATAATGCAGCCCAGGATCCCATTCACCTTCTATGCCACAAGGGCTCATGTTCAACTTGAGTCCTTTTCTGCAAAAATTAATCTGCATTCACCACTGTAGCTTCTGCCTTTTTAAAGTTTTTCCTTTTTTTTTTTTTTTTTTTTTTTACTAGTGGCAGTTCTAGGACATCCATGTAATCAGATGCATCAACAGCAGCTAGGAATGAGGTCAAAAAGGCAGCTTCATATCACTACATTTCTGATTCCACACTTTATTTTTTAAATAAGTTATTAACTGTGGTGTAAGTAGCAGGACCAGAGAGCGAGCCAAGCTCATGGAAACTGGATTTGATCTCTTCAGGAACACATAGAAAAGCTTCTTTTTTCAAACAACAATTTTAAGAATATTCTTAGATATAAAATAGTAAGATGTAAGACCTTCTTTCTGAGAAAAGAAAGAGGATGTAAATGCTAAATTACAAGCCAAAATTTCAAGAAACTTTGATCTTACATCCTGAAGTGAAATAGGTCCTCAAAATTTCTCAAGAACTTGCTGTTCTCTTCTGTGACATGTGCTGTTTCCCTAAACAAAACCTTCCACCAGAGCTCTGGTTTAGGGATAAAAGAGTAAAGCTCTTGCTAGCTCATCTGTCTCTGCATAGCTTTTGCATCTGTAAGATGAGGATCTGGATCTTTACCCAGTTTGAGTGCTAAAAGATTTAGTTAATTGATGTCTATAAAGCACTTTAGAGCCTTAAATGGAAAGCTGTACAGGAATGCAAATTACCACTACATCCTCTGATACATTACAAAAGTAGAACTGCCTTATCTCATCTAAACAGAACTCTCCAACATAATAATGAAATTTCGAAACATTTACCAGGACTCTTTCCTCCTGCCCCATCTACTTTGTCCCAGTGGCACACAGTAATAGCCCTCACCTTCCTCTAAAACTGAATGGAAAAAAATTTGAAAAAAACCTTCTCAAATATGAAAGACTAATATTGAAACACCAAGAAATCACAAAGCTTTTTAAAAACATACAAATGAGTCAAAGCTACAGGACATCAGTCCCTACCATTAAGGGTATTTAAGTCTTAGTATTTTACTTGCTAATGAAGCAAACATGTAGAATAACTACTGTCAAGCACTTAACACATTTTAGTGAAGAGGATAGATATAATTTGCTTTAGGAAAAAAACAGCAATATGTGCTGCAGTGATGATTACAGATATTTGGTACAAAATTCTTTCAGCTGGGCTTTCTTTTACAGATGATGTTGAAACATGTTTTAGGATACCCTTCAGTATTTTATTTTTAAGTTTATTTGAATGCAGTGTGTTAGCTTGTCTCTTTGAAACAGTAAACAGTGAACATTTGCAATGTGCAGTCTTAAAAAATAGAAATGAGACAAGAGAGGGGTAACAATCCCCCTTCAAAAAAGATGGGCAACCCTCCTCACTTCTAAACAAAAAGATGCAGCTTGTTGCCAAGCATGCTTGGCTGAAGAACTAAGAATATCTTCTAGATCTTTCAGAGGTACACAAAAGAAGTGCAACTACAGAGGAATAGACAAAATCAAATAACAACTCTTGAAAAACAACCTGAGGAAATTAATCTCTCCCCCACATATAAGTATACTATCTTCTCTTCACAGACTGACAAAAACAAGCAGGAATACAGGAAGCAATTGAAACAGAAGGTGATAAAAATGTTAAAAATTGATAAACTGAGTATAGCTTTGGTTATGTGGAGATTATCTTTTTCCTGCTACTAATTCTAAGAAATTCTAAGAAAACTCCATTTGATTAGAAGCTATACATGTTTTCCAGGCATTAGGGCACAGTCAGCTTCCCAAATGCCTCTATAGTGGCAGCTTCAACAAAATCTTCCCTCAGTACTCACCAGGAGAGTGTCAGTATGCTGGATGTTTGTTTGCTGTTATAACTCTGTGTTCCAGCATTTCTACCTGTTTTTCTAAGCTGCATCGGTAAGAAAAGCCTGCAAGAATACCTCCCTATAATATCTCCTGGGGACTTGCTGATCCCCAGGTTCTACAGCAATATACCCTGATCCTCTCTGTGTGACCTCAGTGTTAGATGCACCAATGCAAAGTTCACATGGTTCAGAAAATACATGAGGGAGGAGACTCATTCTTAGGAATACTTATAATACTTATTTTGTGGGTATGGGCAGTCTCGTGTCTCAATAAATTAAATTGCAGAGAAGTAACCTGATCAGATATTCAAATACTCCACAATGTATAGTGATTTCATCAGAGCAGTGCTCAATTATTATTTTCTTGTTTTGAGTTCACCCAACCTTTTAAATAGTTGTCCCAAACTTCTGCTCTGCCAAGTACACTCCCCATCACCTCATGAAATCTGAATACAAATTGAGTTTCCTATTGGTAAAAAAGGGGGTTTAACGCTGATTTTCACCAGCATGTCTCGCAGCAGTGACTTCTTATTGAGAACAGGAGTAGAAGTTAGTTCACTGCTGGCTAACAGGAACATGATATTTTTCCTTGTCCATTACTCCTTCACGTCAGGAACATCTATTTCCATCCATTCTATAATTATTTTTCAATAAAAAATCACTATATCGCATCATCATTTAAACTTTCTGAAAGTTGGTGGGCAGGTCACTCAAGGCAAAGCTCTAATTGACTACCAAGCTTTCTTATTCAGAGAGGGTGTTCAAACTGTATGTAAAGGAGCATGGTAAATGTCTGCCTCAAAGAAGTGAAGATGACAAATAGGTCAACCTTAATTTAGGCCCCACTGAAGACATCCTTAAAAATAGCTGTCTGCAGTTACAGAGTGCTACACTTCACTCATTTATTTAATGCCTGCTCTCTGCGATATAAACCTAATTGCAGAAATGATCCATTCATCACAACATAATTTAGGACTAACAGCTTGCATTGTAGAGTTTTACAGAGGTCTCTGGGGTTTACTGTGCTCCTGCTGGCTCCTGCAGATCTTCAGGAGAGGATCATTCATACCAACACTGCCAACAGGTGAAACATTGATCAGTCCTGCTTCTGCTTGGCACACAGCTGCCCAGAGTCTATTTTCATTGGCTGCAACTGGATCACAAAGGATCACAGCTGATAGTAGACCTGTACCCCTTCAGGCATAAGCTGTGTCATTGACTGTGGGCCAGAGTGTCAGACCCACTGCATCAAACTGATATGTTCTGCTAACATAAATCGTCTTGCATAATTCCACTGTGTCGTGGCCTGCCTAAGAAAAGATAAAGAATTAATCATCATGATCATGCTGAAGGGATGTAAAACTTTGATTCCAGATATTGCTAATTAAAACAAAATTTTAAAACCTTTCTAAATAATGTCAATAAACATTGTTTCAATGGCTCTGCTTACTGTTTCATTTCTTTTATCCATTATTTGTAGAATCTATACATATTACACTGTGGCAGAAATTCAAGAGGGTACTCTGTGGAACAACTCCATCCCTATGCTGCCTGAGGACCAGGCAGAAAAAAAAAGAAAACCATAAGTAAGCTCAGAGAGTCTGACATTGCACTCTCCAATAGTGTACCCTCACAGTCATGATCTTTTCAGTAGCTACAATCAGAAATGATAAAACTATTCCTCATGGAGCCCTGCCATCAAGGATCTAAGATCCCCACAGACTGCTGGAACACCACAGAACATGTTCTGCTCTGTTCACAAACTCAGTGGTCTCTTCCCATCCACCAGCACTGCAGCGTAGGCTGCACCAGATGCACAGGCAGTGAGTCCTCTGTATTCAAACCATGTCTTTGCCAGAGACTAATTTTCTGTCTTGTGAGGTGCATCTCCTGTTTCCATCCATTCCTTTTCACCCTGCAGTGGCACTGCTTGCTGCTCTGAAGGATGGCTGTTTGACCACTCTTCAGCCACACTGTCACACACTCAGCAACTGCAATTCCCCATTTCGGCAAGCGTGGAAACATTAGTCCTCTTAAAATGAGTACTGCTGGTCACACAACAGACAGATCACAGACACCAGACTTCAGCATCAAGATCTTCCTTCTTTTCTGGCACATGGGAATATTGCCATGGTGTTAATGACTTGTACACCTTTTGAAGGCATTAAGAGCAGTACATGGAGTACAGGAACAAGAGTCTGCATTTTTAAAAGTTTTGGAAGCTGCAATCTTACAGCTCTGCAATACAGTAGTACAACCAACAAGCCATAAACTTTACACTGAATTTGCAAGGCTTCACAAGTCCTGAGGCTTGTCAGCTGTGCTTTGTCTGAATATGTCTTTGTTTCAGCTGGAACAGCTGTGTTTGTGATTCCTCCAACTGGCCAGTTCGATACCTCTAATTTGTTTTACTTTGACTTGTCTTTGAACAAGGATAGTTTTATGCAGATAGATGTAAAAAGTGGTTATTCAGTGTATACTGAGGTACCTACAAGACTAACATAAGGATGTAGTATGAAAAGATACAGACCCTAAAGACAGCAGGGTCTTTAAGAGAGCTGTGCCTTAAAACACAAGATCTGGTGTAGAGGAGTTCAGCTATGGGATGGTAAGAGATGAAGCACAGACTTGGCACTGGTAACTGTAAACAACTCAGCCATGATCAGCAACAAAATGCAGACCTGGACAAAACTGGGGTTAGACGTATTTAAGAGAACAAAAACCAGTATCCAATACATGTGAAATGCACCATACATTATAAATCCAGATGTCTCATGGAGCTGCAAAACAACTAAGAAAAGGGAAAGGAGTAAAAGTGTGTTAGCAAATGTAGGAAAACAATCCTGATCAGTGGATTCTAGAGTGAGGAAGATGGAGCCATCAATATGAACATCCTCTGCTTCCTAGGACAGGACTACAATGGCTGACAACCCCACCAGAACCAAGCCACTGACCTTGGACACTAAGGAGCACTCTAAGGGTGAGCATAATTGCCTCAAATGGCAAGAAGATAAAAAGTGTTTGTAAAGAAATTTAACTGCATTATGAGTCTTTCTTCTTTCCTGCAAGAGATCTAGACTAATAATGATTAGCAGTCTTGAATTAGACTGCTAAGGTTTAAACTATAGTTATATTAACTTTAAAAAATGAAATATATCTATATATATAAATCTTATATATATACACGGATATATCTATACAGAAAAAATGTGTGTGTCTTCTTTGTCTATAAAGATTTGGACTGTAACTGACTACAGATTCCATTGCTAAGCAAACTCTCAACTAAAAATGATCTGTATTTGCTTACATTGCACCAATGGAGATGGAGGCAGACAAAAGACGGTAATGAATCTACAGCAAGCCTAAATTTGGAGCAAAACTGAGCAAATCCAATTAGAGTTTAACTCAGGGAACATGTCCTGACTTCTAGAAATTATAAACACAGGTCAAAATACAGCAGTGGACAATGGGTTCAATTATGGACATAAAGCTTTCATAGAAATAAGTTTTAGTTTGGTAGGAAATTTGAGGACTCAAATGTCAAATATTTTTAAATGACTAGTTTCCTCATCCCGAGTCTCACTGTCTCCTGTTGAGAACAGTTGAACACAGAGTATTCATACAATTTAGCTTCCTTCAAGTCATGAAACAAAATTAATTAGATGACTTTTGTTTCCAATTGCTGTTATCTGTCTAGACAAATTGAGTGATGAAACCTTCAGCTGAGAAGTTTTTTTTTTTAATTCAAGTGCATGGTGAATTCATACAGTCAAACCCAAATATTCTCAAGTGGCTTCCTCTTTTCACATCTCCTGAAATGCAGTTATTCAGAATTGCTAGTTCTTTTCAAAAGTAGGGCAGAATTCATACATACTAAAATTGTGTCTATTATTCAGTTTGGAGAAGTCACTCCAGAAGCTTTCCTGTTTACAGTATGGAAATTTGTTGGCCTTTCTTCTTTAATGAACGTAATTCCAAAAGTTCCTTAACTAGTCAAATTTCCTGATGTGAAATACCAATAACCAGGCACTAATCCCACAGCATTACAATGACTGTAAGAAACAGTCTTTAAACACTTTATTCTGTGCCTGTAAACAGGAATTCCCTTATGGAATAAAACTCATGGTTTGGTCTGATGTCAACATCTGATTATTCGGGGATATGAAAGGAGACTGGGAAATGATTCAGACAGAGCACAACATATGTAAATCAGGCTACAGAATACATACACGGTGCATTCTCCTGAGAAAATACTTGTAATCAGTTGACTGTAGAAAGTAAGTGCATGAATAATAGAAGACAGAACACTACATAAACTCAGGTACTCCACTGCAGCCAAGCAAACCGAAAGAAAGGCTTGAATAAGTCCCAGTTTAGATTAACTCACAAATTATCAAAAGTTAGCTGTAGTTCAGTACTGTTTTTCAACGTGGTCAGTACTACACTTTGCAGGATCTTTTTCAATTAGCTAAATAGTACAGCTATGACTGTTTCTCAGGTTTTTGCAAAGGTTATATTAAAGATGACAAACATATGAGGAAAAAAGAGCTACGCACCTTGAAGGATACCAGTTACGAACTGCACTGGAACCCAGGAGATGTCAGTTCCATTCTCAGCTTTGCTGATGATTTGCTGAATGATATTGAGGAACTTAGTTTTGGTTTCTGTGTTTGCCTAAATATGCTTTATCCATGCTGTACATACAGAATTTAGACATACAGAAGTCATTCATGTCAGAACTTCCTCTTGTTACCCTTCATACAATGGGAAACACAATGGCAAGCAGCTCCACTGCTGCACCACTCATGCCATAAACTCTTTAACAGCTTAGATAATGGATCTTCTGTAGGCACTGGCTACCCTCCATGCAAAATGCATTGGCTCTTTCCTACAACACTCAGCATGTCCACTCTGTTGCAGCCAGGGAGGGGAAAATAATCCTATGGAACACTGGGAAAGAAACAGAAAAGACCCCTGATTTCCTGCTTCAAATCAAAGCCTAGGTGGTTGCACATGCCACCAATCCAATTGGAGTTGTCTTGGAGTTACTGGAGAGAAGTCTGCTCCTCTGCTGGGCACTACCTAGTATTCCATTTCTCACAGCCACCAAAACAAACACAAAATTTGCTTATTAAATTATAAATTAACATCATACAAATCCAGACAAAATATAAACAATGATACTTCAAAACACACTTGAAATAAAGTCAAAAGTATTTCTAAGGCATTCGGAGTACACTAGCAGTGTAGAGTTATAAAAAAATTCTGAAAAAAGTTATATTAAAATAGGTTAATTTAAGTGTAGGTTGTTATATGCTATTTCAGTGGAAAATATTATCAGAAGACATACACAATTTGAGTAGAACAGATCAAGGTTGATTTTAAATGAAGAATTTTGGATAAAATAACCGTGTAATCAGTTCCACTGGCAGTCATATACAGTGTGGATTTGCTTTATAATCCATCAGCTTTAACCATGCTGCATTACCTTTCTTCATTCTAGCAAAGCAAAATTAACACTCTGAACTAGAATAGAAATGGATTTTGAGAGGCATCATTGCAGGAAATGCATCATCCATGGTGATTCATGGTGCAAACTGTAGCTACCTGCTGGTGATACCTTAGCAATGATACACCTTGACCCTTAACAGACCTTTGCTATCAATATTGCACCATTGTATCGATGCAAAGGCAGTGTCTGATGACTTTCAACATAACATGTATGTGAAAAGAGTTTTATTACTTTTGTTTTTCGCATTGTCCACTGGGCCCCTTTTCACTGCTTCACAATGCGGGGCACTGAAGCCACAAAGGTGAAATTGTATACTTAAATTGTTATGAAATTAATGCAAATTAGCTATTTAAAGTTACAAATGAACCACTGGGGGGAAAATAAAGAAAAATGTACACAACATACATCTGTATCAAATTACTTATAATTATGTGATGACTATGAAGCTAACAACTTTCAACAACAATAATCACTGAGTGCTTCCTGGTTATTTGCAACAGTTATGGTTACCACAGTAGCAACTGTAGAGAAAAGCCTTTGCACTTAGTAAGAATTTCTTATTAAACTGTAGACAAAAACATACCTTCTCTGCTACTGGAGTGAGACATTTTAATCTACATTTAACACAGTGAATAAATACTGAAATTCTGGAAGTATTCTTAAGTACATCTGATTAGCAGCAAAAAATATATTTAATTTACTTAAGTCTGTTAAAGAATAAAATGATTGCATATATAAAATGTATATAAATGTTCATGATACATTTTATGTACACAGATCTACAAAATGTGTGGCTACAGACATATAATACGAACACAGAAATAGCATTAAAACCAGCTGGCTTTAAAATAACAGTGATTTCAGAAGCAATGCCAGTTGCAAATAGTGAATATTAGCATGCCACATCAGCATTAGAATTTGCTACTATCCAAACGTAAGAAGTGAAGTTCCTTCTAAATATTAAAATCATACTGATGGTATTTAATCTGTTCTAATTCTGGTACAGTGAATCTACATATATTTTCTGTGTGGTCATATTAAAAAGCTCTTTTTCTTTACACAGAAAGCATACATGAATATAAATAAGGCTACTGAACCATCGTTCCACAAAACCTGACTATGCAAGAGCTTAAAAATAATTAAAAATAGAAAATATGTACTATTGCGAATTGTGCTTTTCTCCTAATGTATAAACCTAGAAGCATTTTTCACAAAGCTTCTTGTAAAGTGCTTATGCTGTAAACAAAGCTAAAGAGTATCATCTGGAAATGATACTTGAAGCTGTTCCACATTGGTATGCTATTCAATGAGCAAAGCTTGAGCCTTTGGTAATCAGCCTCTGCTAAAGTACAGGCAGGTTAACTTCATTAGGAACAATTCCAAACCCTTTGTTTAGAATCACACGTTCTCTTCTTTTGCTGGGTAGTTCTTTGTTCCCTTCGGATAGTAGAGATACCTGGGGGGAAAAAAATTGGTAGGTAGTTGGAAGTAAGAATTTCCCATTATTCACACTCACCAGGCATGGGATCAATCTTTGTGCTACTAGCAGAAAGCTGATGTATGAGCACGATGTAGAAGCCAAGGAACCTCAAAGGTCTATCAAACGAAATGGTTTTAGTTCATAGTTTACAACAGTTTGATGCAGAAATCTCGGGGTGAAATTCTATCATTTATGCTACACACTTTGTCTAATGATCCTCTGACTCAAAGTTTATGGACTAGTCTGCACAGCACACAAACAGAATTAGAGCAGCATGGTATCTGTCTCCCACAGATAATCAATGAAGCCTGAATGCAACATAATGTATTTGTGGAACAGCTTTGACTTATGTTGCTGATGTAACACGTCCAGAAACTTCAGCACTATGGAGAACTAGTTGAAAGCAAGTCTAAGAGCATTTCCTTCTCCTTTTCTAATTTCTCTTTAGCTTGCTACATGGAAAAGTAGCACAAAAAGTGACGGATCTGCATCTGACAGATTTATATTGGTGAAACTTGTCTCATAATCAAGCTGTATTATATTGTTACAATTATTCTATGAAAATATAATGTAAAGATTTCTCATAATCAATGCTGTGAAAAAATAAAACTGGTTGTTTTGGTTTTGTCTCAAAATTCTACCAGTCTCCAAGGCAAGTGTAAGACCTCTTCTGAAATTTTCCCAGACTACTTGTATGCATTTCGTATAACTCGGATACATAAAGACCTTGCAAACATCCCTCTATTCATGTGGCCCCCCAGGAAGCAGCGTTATTTTGATTACTGGAGTACTCAAGGATATCAAAGTATTCCAGGAATAAGGAAATGAAAAATATAAAAAATTGTTTATAGCTTTGCATGCACACTATAACAAAGGTAGATGGAAATCCCTAAGCTTGTTATTGTTATTAAAGAAAGATTGCTATTAAAATTGTAAGGTCAAATGCACTTAAGGAAAAACAAAACATATGGAGTACAGGCTGACAGCAAACTTCCACTTTGCCTGCTGTGTGGATAACATAACCCTTGATGAGGCACCATATCTGCACAAAAATTAGAATCACAGAATGGTTGTGACTGGAAAAGGCCTTTACAGATCATGTTGGACAATGCTCCTGCCATGGGCAGGGAAGATGATCAAAACCCCATCCAACCTGACCTCAAACACTTCCAGGTATAGGGCATCCCTGAGCAACTTCTCTGGGCAACCTGTTCCAGTGTCTCACTATTGTCACCATAGAAAATGCCTTCCCTATGTCCAATCTAAATCTACTGCTTTAAGTTTAAAACTGTTGCCCCTTATGTGATTGCTACAGGCCCTGGTAAAAAACCCTCTCTTCTAAGCCCCTTTTAAGTATTAAAAGGTTGTAATAATTTCCCCCTGTATCCTCTTTGTTCTGAGCTTTTGAGCCTGGCTCCTGTTCTGTGTGTCTGCCACCTGCCCCTGCACCTACCACCTGCCAACCATTCTCTCTTCTCTTGGTCAGTCCCAGCTACAGATGGTTCCTCCTCCTGCACATACTAATCTCCTTCTTAGAATTCCTGCATTCTGTCTCCTGTTGTTCTTGGCTTTGCATTATATGTGTGCATATTTCCTAGCTTCTATCTCATCAGCTTTTATTTATCAGTTCTTCGCCCAGGCAGTACTTCAAGATGATGAGACAAACTCACTTTCTGTTCTGATGTCTAGACTTGACCTGACAATATTTCAGATAGTTCAGTACTCTATTAAGGCTACTGTTAAGCATACACCTACTACTCTGGGTTTTTTTTGGAAATTATGACACCGGCACAGATTTGTTAAGTGAAGGATGAAATTCATACCTGTGAGAAAAAAAAAAAAAAAAAAAAAAAAAAAAAAAAAAAAAAAAGTACTTTTCTGGCTAATCCTTGCTATAACACACAAGGTAATAAAGAAAACAACACTAGAATGTTTTTAACATGGGTAAGCAGGGTAAGCCAAAGTTTCTTATCTTCAATGCCTTCATTTAGTGCTGTAGAGACAAAAATCTTTCAGATCCTTCCATGGCGCAGATTTCTAGAACTGTAGAACTCCACAAAAACATGGAAAACTCAGAAGATTGAGAGGGTTTACAGATACAATGTCAGAGTAAGAAAACCAGTTATTCCTTATTTTTACATAATTTTCCCATGATTTGTCTAAGGAAAATCTTTCAAATTAGCTGTCAAAACTGGAGTTGATACTATGATGAGACCTAAAAATTATCTTTATGAAGTACCATGTCAGGAACATGAAGATTTGACTTTCCCTTATCAGTAAATTGATGTTCTGCTAGTGAAAAGGGAGTATTCATAAACAAAGGACACAACAATAGTATTTAGAGGAACGTTGTGCCTGTTAGTACTATACTGACATCCTGGGACAGCTTTTGTTCTGTCTTGTACCCCTACATCAAAACACCTACCTATGTAACTCTGTGCATTTCCTCCTCTAGCCATCATCATTGATGAGATCCTGAAACAGGTAAAAAAGAATTTATCTTTGTATGGCTCTGATTTCTGAACACTGAGGTCAGTTTTATCTTTGATTTCTTCCTAAATTTTCAGATTGTTTTTTATTTAGTCCAAGAGTTCTCAAAATCCCTTTAAACACCATCTTGCTATGACACAGAAGGATATTACATTCTTATCAGTTAAACTGACCAGCTGGACCCAGCTGGACCAAACCATTAAAGCCTAAAAAATACCCCAAACAAACCAAATCAAACCAATAACAAAAAACCCCCTACACCCCCCCAAAAACCCCAAACCCAACAACAAAAAAAGCAAAACCAAATAAGTTCCTCTTTACTTCAACTGAAAGTGTTACGTTCACAGTAGTTGTATAAGAATGCTTGCACAAGAATGATTTTAGACTACACTGATCTTTCTGAATCAGGAATGTGCCTTCTTATTTGATGTTCTTTGACAGAGTTTATCTATACTCTATGCATGATTTCCATGATGCAGACATCTCCAATGCACAGTAGTTGTTCTTAAATCTTTTCATCAAATTGGTAGAAAGACCTGCTTCAGGACTGCAAGAGCAAACCCATCTTCTCTCAGCCAAACAAGTCTGTGATGACAGATGCTTCTACACAAAGATGGAGAGCTCATAGAAGAATGTCTGAGAACTCAGGGCATGTGATCTCTGCAAGGGACCAGAGCCATCTGCCTGCTGTTGAAAACAGTCATTCCCAGAGTCCAAATGCTGACAGCTTCATAAACATGCACTTTTCCTACAGGCAGTATGGACTTCAGGCATTTCTAGTGTCAGAAGACCACTTAATTTTGTCTATACATCATTGAACTGTATCAATGACTTGGTACCTACCAGTCAGCCTAAATTCAGGCCAGATGCTCTTTCATTTCTCCCAACAAGAGGTGAAATGCATCTTTCCACATATCTCATTTCTAAGGATAATCCTCAGCTTGAGTGAAGGAAGAGGTTTTGCATCAATGACAATCCTACCACATGATCAGATTATTCTGGTTCTTGGACCAGACGGATCACTTCTTTGTTCAACACCACACAATGTCATGAATAACAGCCATGTTATCCATCTTTTATACCTAGCAGTATTAATACGAGCCAAGTCTAGCAGTCTTGATGCTAACTAGTTGCTAAAGAGCAATAAACAGTCGCTTCTACAGTCCTTATCATTCTGGCTCACAGGAAAAACAAGGCTAAAATAAATTTTTAAAAAATTAAAAGACTGACTTACTAACCAAAGTGGGAAAAATGTCTTGTTATGGTACTGTAATACCAGGGAAAAAAATTCAAATTCTATGTGTTATTAGCTTACTGGTCATCCATGAAATAACCAGAACATTTCTGCAATTCTCTAAAAATATAGTTAACAATAAGTTTTTCACACCTGACCATTTGATTTTGATATGAAGAGCTGTAATACCCTAGAATCCAAAGCATACATTTTTCCTAGTTTATAAGTCATCATTTCTGTAGATTTCTGCCATTACCATGTATCTTTTGAATGCAGCTTATATCTGTGCA